>NC_060268.1:155690872-155893871 GCF_021613505.1 Equus quagga | reverse complement strand
ACCTCTCACACAGAAACACACATGCACACAAGGACATACAAATGCATGCACCCGTGGACGCCCACAAACACATGCAGAATGGCGCAAAACACAGACACAGGTTACTCCCACCCCCCGACTCATGCATTCTTGCAGTATAATAATCGTAATGGTCAAGGGTGAGAATTCTAAGGTTCAAATCCTGCTTCTACCATTTCCTAGGTGGGCAGTCTTTGGACACTCACTAAATCATTCAGAACTGCTATTTCTTCATCTGTTAAGTGGAGATAATAATTGTACTGACCTGTGGAGCTGTTGTGAGTGTTAAATAAGATCATAAACATAAAGTGCCTGGCATACAGTAGGTGCTTAGCTGATCTTAGCTGGCGGTGGTGATGGTGTCACAACCACAAGTATTTCCTGGGCACTTCCTAGACCGTCCTGAACTAAAGGACTGAGGACAAGGCCCCATCCCCCTCACCCACCAAGGGGCAGGTGCAACAGAAACCTGGACAAGGGACCTCTGAGGTCTGAGGGCTGGGCAGGGCATTGTTTTCTTATCCGCCTGGGGCGTCACTGCCCTCCACCCCCACCCTCAAGAAGATTCATCTGGCACTAAGAATTACTCTCCCTTTCCTGAGCTGTCTCTTCTCTACTCCCCTGTCTAGTCATCTCCCCACTTGCAAACCCTGAATACTGACAGGTGCACCCCCCCCCCCACCCTCACACCATGTTTTCTGTTTTTGTCTTTGCTTTTGCTTTGTCTCTAATAGACCGACCAGTCCACACAGATGTGAAGAGTGCAAGAGTGTGTGTGCACACGCACACGTGCACACAGGCTTATGTACACAGACTCCTCTCCTTAGGTTCTTTGTCCTGAGGAGGCTCCCCTCACATCCTCCTGCCCTAACCAGGTGGGGACACTGCTGCTGGTCTCCTAATTAGCAAATCCACAGGCTCCTCTCAGTATTTCTTCTCTTTGACCTCTGAGGCATTTGGCAGCAGCTCCACCCCTCCTCCTTGAAACAGTCTCCTTTCTTGATTTCCATGAGACTGCACCTTCCTGCTTCCCCTCCTCCATCTCTAAAGTTCCTTTTCTGGCCTCCTACCAGCTCTTCTGCCTTCTCCAAGGCCCTAAACGTGTGGTGCCCCACGATTCTGCCCTCAAACCTCTTCTCTCCCCTCTCCGCACTTTCATAAACTCTATCAGTTCCAACCTGACCTGTAATCTGTCTGGAAATGAACACCCAATTGAGATTTCTAACCCAAAACCCTATCTACACAGGCTTGAATTTCCACCTGCCTATTTCAACTGGTATGTCAAATTCACCATGTGTAAAACTGAACACATCCATTTCTTTGGCAAATGTTTCTCAAGCACTTATGATGTCCAGATGCTGTGCCACACACTGAGGACACTACGCGAAGGACGCAGTCCCTGCCCCCCAAAAGCTTACCGTCTAATGGAGCCCCTCCTCCTGATTCCCTTCCTCACTCCTTCATCCTTCCAGTATAAAGCCTCTGAATCATCTAGATCCTCCTTCTTCCCACTTCTTCATCCCTCCCCAACCTAGCAATTATCAGGTCCTGTAAAATCTTCATCCCCATTGCCACTGGCCCAAATCAGATCCCCTCATTTCTTGCTTTCTGAGCAGCCTCCTCACCACCTGTTTCTTTCAGATGTAGTTTGTCCCACTCACCCCTACTAAATCAATCTCTCCAAAGCACAGCTCAGACCATATCTGTTAGGGCTTGAATTGTGCCCCCTCTCCAATTTGTCCAAATAAGTCCTAACCCCTGGTACCTGTGAATGAGACCTTATTTGAAAGTAGGGTCTATGCAGATGTAATGAAGATGCAAATTAAGATGAGGTCGTACCGGAGTAGGGCGGACCCTTAATGCAATATCACCAGGGTCCTTATAAGAAGAGGAGAAGGCCATGAGAAGACACAGACACAGAGGGAAGATGGCCACGTGACGATGGAGGGAAGATCTGAGTTACATTGCCATAAGCCAGGAAACACCTGGGGCTACCAGAACCTGGAAGAGGCATGGAAGCACCCGCCCCTAGAAGCTTTGGAGTGAGCATGGCCTGCTGACACCTTGATTTTGAACTTTGAGTCTCCAGAGCTGTGAGAGAATAAATTTCTCTTGTTTTAAGCTACTCAATTTGTGGTAGTTTGTTACAGCAGCCCCAGGAAACGAATACATGTCACAGCCCTACTTGGAAACCTCCTACGGCTCCCAATACATATTAAAATCTAACGCACCTTAGGATAATAGTTAATACTTCAAAGCATTATTTTCATATATTATTTCATCCAATTTTCACCACAATCCTAAGTAGTTATTTTTATTTCATTCTACCCTACATACAAGGAAACGGAGATACAGGGAGCCAAATCAGTTGCTGGGATCACACACCTTGCGCTGAGCTCCCAAAGCCTGTACCTTTAACCTCTAGGAAATCTTGTCTCCCCGTCAAGCCTGGCCATGAATCTATCATTCTACCTTCATTCCCACTTCCTTTCCTGTCTATATCCCAAGCTTTGACCAAACTGGTCCATTTGCTGTTCCTCAAATACATCTCATACTTTGGCCTGTCTCTGTGCTCACACTGGTCCTTTTGGCTGGAAGTTCCTCCCTGAACCCCAATATCTTCACCTGCTGAAATATCATTCACCCTCTAAGGAGCAGATCAAATGTCAACTTCCTTACTGATGATCTAATGAAAAGTGACTCCTTTGTGATTCCTTTCCCACTAGATGTAACCCCCTGTCTGGCCATCTCTGACTGCTCTACACAGCTTAGCTTAGTGCCTGGCATGCAACTGGCCTACTAGAAAGATACTTCACATTGACTTGCTGTTCCTTCCCTCGAGGAAATCAGCATTACACACGTCAAGGGCATAGGCTTTGGATCCAGGCTCTAGGCTAACCGGTCTGTGTCCTGAGTCTGGGTTACTCACCTGTAAAATGAGGATGGTAACAGTTCTTACCTCATAGACATGTGAAGGTTAGAAGAACTGACATGCTGCAGAAGATAGCTAGGATTGTTGGCCAAGTCCCACCAAGAATGGTGGTTTCTTCTTTTGGAAACCGACATGTAGTCTCAGAGACTCTCCTGACCCTATCCCTGGCCAGAGTCACCTGGTCCTGGACTGAACACCTGAACTGTGGGGACCAACTGGGGTCCTTCTCTGTGGTCCTTCTCTGTGGTCCTTCACACTGGAACTGAGAGGAGAGTTGATTCTTCCCTGGTGGTGGGAGCCGCAGGTGAAACCCCAGAGATAGAGCATCCTGGTGTCCATCAGGCCCCGTTCTGAATGTTCCTGAAGCATTGTACCAACTCTGCCCTCCCTGCTCTTTGATGATTTGACCCTTGCTTTGATTACTTGAGACATCCACATCTCTTCCAGTAGATTCTCCTCTTTGCCTAAACGGGTTCCAATTGGGTTCTTATCACTTGCAACCAAGTAAGGTCTGGTTAACACAACATATAAGGAGTCTGACATATGGTAGGGACCCAAGAATTGCTAGTTCCCTCCCCCAGGGAAGAGACGAGTATAGTCCCAAGTCCCAGAGAGCATGCCCCTTGGAGAACCTCTGCTCGATTTTAAAATTTTCACATCTTCTGAGGGGATAGCCTGGCTGTAGCCTGATCCTCCAGAGGCGCCAGCCCTCATATCACTGTGAAATTCTGGAAATTTCATTCATACCTTTTGATCATTAGCAAAAATAATTTATGAGCAAAATCAAATAAGCTGAACAAAATTTTAAAGTCAGGGAGAAACTTATAAAACTAAAAATGGGGCTTGGCATTAATAAAGACAGAAGATTTTTAAAATTCTTGGGAGAGGGTAAAGTTGGGTAGAAAGGGAAGCATTCTGGATGATTTACAACCTAGGACCACGGGCAGGGGTGGGCTGGGTGTGAGCTGTGTCCCAGCAGCAGTCCACAGGGCTCTGCTCCAAGGAAAGCCTGGCGTTGATGAGAATGCGACTGCAACAGATCCACCGCAGACTCACAGTAGAGAGTGGCCTTGGCTCGAGGGCAAGTATTCAAAATAATTGCCTCTGAAAAAGGAAATTGGTGGGGTTGCCGGCCAGAGGGAAATTTTCACCTTTACTCTGCATACGTCTGTATCGTTTACTCTTTTCCTTTGGGCATGTATTATGGTATAATTTAAAAATATTTAGAAAAACCAGAAAGGCGTTACCGTGTGTGTGTACACGTGAGTGCTATGGGGATGCTCCTGGCTCCTTGTCCCCTACGGAGTCCTCCGTGGGGCACTTGCTGAACTGGGAGCTCCCCTCCTTCTGCTCTTTTTCCTGCCGCTGCTCAGAGGGCTCATCTTCCGGGCACCATCTACCCAGACTCCAGCGTTGAGCTGACAGTGCCGCCTGCGCCGCAGAGGCCCCAGGACCGAGGGGGGCGGGGCGGCTCCGTCTGCTTCCCATATGGGGACATTGTCTGTCCCTGCCTGAGGGCCGCCCCCTTCCTGCCTCACATTGTCCCCTTGCTGTCTCCTGCTGGCCCAAACCCTGGCCTGCCTCTTCCCTTTTCATTAGCCTCCTAGTGGCAGCCCCGGGCAGGACACAGGGGTCTGGAAAGGGGGCTGGGATTCGGCCTGCTCTTCCTCAGCCTTGGAGCCCCTGGCCAGCTCACCCTGGACTCTTCCCAGCCCCAAGTTTCAGCCTCAGGTGCACACATGGGCTGCACGTGGAGGGAGCACCGCACCGGGCAGGGCGGCCTCCGACTGCAATGGTGACTCCACTGGCACTGGCTCAGGCCCCAAAGGAGAAGTGGGGAGGAGAAGGCTGCAGTTGCCCCTCATTACCCTTGCAAACACCCCCTTGCTGTATGATTCTGGGCCTGATGGGAATGAGGCTGGGGTCCCTTGCGGTCACTGAGGACTGGGGATGCCGCTTTGGCGGCAAGTCTAGGGAATGCGGTGTGAGGAGGGTGTCCCCCGCTCCAGTAATGCTCTGACCCACTGGGGTTTGTCTATAGAGGGCACATTCCCACAAAGCCTCTTTCCGATTCAAGGACAGATCCCTTAACAGGGTATGGTGTCTGGGAGAGACCAAAAGACACACCAAATGGCTTTGCCCTCAGCTCATACCACACTCTCAATCTGAAACCCTCACCTCAACAAGCCACACTCCTCACCTTCTCTCACCAGATGGTGTTCATCGACCTCTTCATAATTTTCTTACATAACCATCATTCAAGGCCTGGGTTGATCATCTCCTCTAGAAGCTTCCCCCAGCCTACCCTGTGCTCCTGAATTTCCACAGCACTTTATTGCTGAGCTCAACCCCCACCCCTACAGTTTCTGATTTAGTTGAAGGGGGCCTGAGAATTTGCCTTTCCAACAGGTTCCTGGATGACGCTGATGCTGCAGGTCCAGGACCGCACTTTGAGAACTGCTGGTTTGGACCATTCCCTAGGGGTGAGGACTTGAAGGGGAGATGGGCGGGGTGAAGGAGGGTGAGGAGCCTGATACGAAGGCAGGGGCACCTACACACGTACTCAGGGTGGATGTTGCTCGGTGCGAAGAACATGGAATTTAAAGCCAAGAGACTGGGATTATCTGCCGCTCACTGGCTGCCAGGCTTCGCACAAATCATTGATCTCTTTTAGCCTCGGTTTTCTCGTCTGTAAATGGGGATGATAACAATCCTGACTCAGAGTTTATAGAGATGATCTAGTAAGATTATACATGTGAAAGTGCTTTGCAAACTCCAGGAGCCAGGCAGGTATCAGCTTATGAGGTTGTGAGATTTATTCGAGATTATCAAACACACAGTATTATATAAAGATTAACTCATTTAACCTTCACAATAATGCTATAAAGGAGAAACCATTATTATTGTTCCCGTTTTAGAGATGGGAAAACCGAGGTTAAGTAACTTGCTCCAAATCAACTAGCTAGTCAGTGGCAGAGCTTGACTTTGACCTGTCTGGCTCCTGAGTGGACTCCTCACCACCACGCTATGCCACCTCTCCATGTTGGCCTCTCCTTCCGTCAGTACGTGCATGTTCGCATATGTGTGCACAGTATCTAAGTTTAGAAGGGGCTCTGATATTCATAAGTGATTATAAGTGTGTGCAAAGTACATGTAACGTAATGATAATAATAATAGTAATCAGTTCTAGAACAGTTAGCCCATGCCAGACACTGTGCTACCAAGACTACCATTGAATTCTCGTAGCCCCACAAAGTAGATCTTGTTATTATTCTCATTTTCCTGTTGAGGAATGCTGAGTGAGGTCAACTAACTCATCCAAGGTCTCACATCTAGAGATGAGTGGAGCAGGATGGTTTCAATGGACACCTTCAGAGCCTTTACTCTGAACTCCTATGCTGCACTGAATGTGTCCCCATGACCAGTGTGAGGATACATATGTTGGGGTGCATTTGGATAAGTGTCTCTCTCTCTTTCTCTCTCTCTCTCAATCTCTCACTCTGTGTCCATCTGTTCATCCATCCATCCATCCATGCATCCATCCATCCATCCTACCTATCTATCATTGGCAGCTGGGATCATTGCCCTGGGTCAAGTTTTGTGCAAACCAAGCTGTGGGGGACTGGAGGAGAGTAAGAGAGGAAGCTGTGGCTTCTTCCAGCTGACTCAAAAAAGACCCAAGTTCCTGTCACCTGTTCCCTTGAGTCTAGAGTCCCTGTAAGGGACAAAGACCTGTCCAGGTGTTCATGGGGAGAGGTCTTACCCAAAAGAGTGGATGCATCCTCTTCCTCATCCCATCAGCCTGGAGCAATGGGCAGGCACCAGGTGGGCACAACAGGCCCTGGTCAGCCTCCTCAGAAGGCAAATCCAGAGCTGACCGTGTACTGTCTGTGTCCCTGCTTGTCCAGAGGCCCAGAACCCTTCCAGTAGGATCCAAACTAGTTTGTATCTTCCAGAGTGATTTCCATCATGTTTCTCCTTGGCACTTGCTAACTTTGGGTAGGGGGTGGCTAAATTCTGTTTTAAACAGATGGAGAGAAAGCCGAAAGGCAGAACTGAGTTGATGCTTCAAGGAAAGTGGGGTTAGTAGAAAAGCGAATGAAAAGATTCGGGAGACAAGAAGGGAACAGAGCAGTGTGACCAACAAGTTTCTTTGTGGGGTGGGGGCCAAAGCACCTGGATGTGATGGGGTAAGTATTATTTTCTATCTTGAAGAAAAATGTGTGATGTTTATACTGTCTCAGAACAAATAGGCCTGTGACTGATGGATAGTTTACCATTCATGTAGCTGGTTTCATGTACTTTTGACAGCTCAATCAGGATCCCAACAGTTATAAAAAATGATTTTCTTGTAGGAAGTTGCAGGAGGAGAGCAGGTACCCCTCGCCCCCACCCCGTGCCTGCTCGGCACTGTACCTCTGAGCGAGGAAAGACACGGATGTGCAGAGCAGCAGCGGGTGTGGGCAGAGGCGCACAGGTGCCCCCAGAGCTTTCCCAGGTTGGATGGGGGGTGTCCCACTTCTTGGGGGCTGCCTTGGGACTCTTTGGTGAACTGAGACCTGGGGGGGCATTCAGGAAGGTCCATGAGCCCTCACTGTCCCTAGGACTGGGATAGGGATGGGACCGTGGCCACGAGGAAAGGAGATCAGCCTGTCAGAAGCCCAGAAGAGTCGGACCCAGACAAAGACTGGCCTTGAGGCCACGTTGAAGATTTGGGCTGAGTGTGGCTCCTCCATCCTGGACCCAGCCTGTGATCAAGCCACTGTCTGAGCTGACCCGTTCCCCAGTAAGAAGGGGACCATGAGGACAAGGAGGTCCCCTGGGCTTCAAGTGGAGGCAGCGAAAATGACAATGGCCAAAGCAGGAAGATGGAAGGGAGGAGGTAGCACTTTGCCAGGTGCATGTGCCCGGGGGCCTTTGGGTTTAGGTTCATCTGCTTTAAAACTATTTCAAAATAGAGAAGTCCAGACTGGCACCAAAGATCAGTTAGAGGCTGGTGAGGTGGTAAAGCTGGAAGCACAGAAAGGTCAGAATTTGCGCCACCCCCCCCGGGGCGGGTGATAGGCCTGAGAACCACCCAGAGCTGGCACTGCCTGTTTACCTGGCCCAGACCTGCCACCAGAGATGTCTTCAAGCCTCTGGCCTTTGACTTTGACAGGAATAGTGGGACTTTCAAGGTGCTTTCCAGGAGGCAGCCTCAAGGTGTAACTGGCTCTGCCACAGACACATGGGTCTTCCTGAAGAGCAAGGCTATTCCTGTATTTTTTTCAGCATAACCCAAAGCTTAAGCAGGATCTGGAGTCAGACTACCTGGGTTCAAATCTCTTCTCCTCCACTTACCATCTGTGTAATCTTGGGCAAGCCACTTAACCTCTCTGTGCTCAGTTTCTTCATTTGCAAAATGGGTCCATATTAGAACACTCTCACGGGCTTGCCTGAGTGAAATAACGCACTGTATCTGCTTAGCACAGTGCTTGGCACATGGCGAGCCCTCACTAAGTGCTCATGATTTCTCTGCCTCTCTCGTTTCCATAACTACTGTTCTATTAATATCAACTATGCTAGGCATAATTAACAGAAATTTACTTTAAACTGTATATCGAGCTCTATAGTAGGTGTTGAGGACACAGCAGTGGATGCTGATTATGATATTATCTAGCATTTATTAAGCATCTACTCTATGCCAAAACTGTATTAAGTACCCGACATACATTACCTCATTCACGAAGGTCCGTGCCTTCATGATGCCGACAGTTTAAAAGGAGCTCTGCGTGTATTATCTAAGGTAGTCCTCACAAGAACCCCATGATGGAGGTGTGGTTGCCCCACTTCTGCAGACGAGGAAATTGAGACCAAGAAAGTTCAGACGGGAAAGAACGGCACTTAGATTCAAGCCCAGCTCTGTAGCTCAAAGCCCATGGTGTTTCTACCGTGGCATGCCGCTACCCTCACAGCGCCAAAGATTCACAAATTAATTGTCAGGCCTCTAGAAATGGACGTCTCAGGCCCAGGTGTGTGCTCCTGTGTGACCAGACCCCGGAGCCTGGACACACTTCTCTGACTAGATGCCTTCAATTAATGAGTACAGGGGATTTGCATAATTATAGATCTTATGCTTGAAGGGAGACTGTTTATGTGACTTTGCCGGATTGTGAGGCTACGTGAAACTGCGGTCTGACGACAGGTCGGGGTCACAGTGTGTGTGGGTATGTGGATGTGTCTGCTCAGATGGTGGTGGGTCTGTGTGGCTGTGGGTGTGTCTGCTCAGATGGTGGTGGGTCTGTGTGGCTGTGGGTGTGTCTGCTCAGATGGTGGTGGATCTGTGTGGCTGTGGGTGGCTCAGATTGGTGGTGGGTTGCATTGGTGTAAGGGGCTCTTCTGACTCCCCCTGAACGGAAGGGAGAGAGGTGCTGGGGACCCAGAGAGGGGGCCTGCTAGATAGACCCTTCTGGACCAGGGCATCCACTGGGCCTGGGCCTGGGCCTGGACCTCGCCTGCTGGCTCTGGTGCCTGGTGCTGGGCTTCAGGCGGAGAAATGGAGAAGCTCATTTCCCCTGAAAGACCATGGATTAAGGGCCCACAGTGGGCACGGGCGGGAGGGCGCCGTGTCGCTCACGTTACAAATCAATTCATTACCGGCACTCGCAGTCGCCTCCGATCTTCAAGGATCGGGGGTTTGATGAAGAGGATTCATTTCAAGAAATAAACCTTTTAAATTAACCACGAGATGAGGGAAATTTCTTTATTTAAAAAATGCTTAGGCCCTGCCGGCTTTGTTTTCTCTCTTATTAGCATTGTTATTAATAATCCCACCTTCTCTCCCCAGGGGATAGTCCACCCCGCCCTGGGAGGCCAGCGAGCCACTCGGGCTTGGGGGCAGACCTCCTGCCCCAGGCCCCTCTGGCCAGGCCTGTCTGCTCCACCAAGTCTCTGAGGTCCAACAGTGGGGCCCCACTCAGCCTCCTACGCCCCAGTTAGACTCTTGGGCAGGTGGCCATGAACCTGCTGTGCAACCTTGGGCAAGTCACTTGACCTCTCTTTCTTCAACAGCAAAATGGACAGAGAATCACCACTTTCTACAACTGGACCTTAAATTTAGGAGTTTAGCCACTGCATGTTATCAATGAGAAACCAGGCCCAGAGAGGGGAAGTGACTTATCTAAGGTCACACAGAATCTTCATAGCAGAGATGGCTTCAACATCTGCTTCATTTCTGGTCTAGTTGCTACCTGGAAACAAGCGTTTGGATTTGGATCTATAAATTACAAAGCACCTTGATGCATACGAACGCACTGGATGTGTACCAATAACTTGTCAGCTGTATATTATCATCTCTGTTTTACAGAAGAGGAAATTGAGGTACTCTGGGAATGTACCAGACAGAGTTTTGACAGGAAACACATGACATATGCTATGGGGTCATCTGAGGAGGGTTTAATAAAACAGCTATCTACAAAGGTAGGACAGGGATTAGGAAAAGTACAAGTGATGGTGCAGAATCCCGGGGCTAGTAACAGTGGGAAGTCATGAGCAGCCCAGGTCTAAAAGGGACAAAGATGGGTGGAGAAAAGTGACCAGAACCAGGAGAGAGGTCTGCGTGGAGAGTTGTGGCCTTGGGTAGGGAGATGCGGCCAATCCACAGTAACCTGGATGGGAGGGAGCCAAGGCAGTGCATACCCCGACCCCCTCATCTCTTGCTGGGACCCCTTTTAGTCAGACCCAAGGGGGCCGGTTGGTGCAGACTGTGCAGGCCAGCCTCGTGGGCACAGAGCAGGGTGGAGAAGGGTGGGAATGGATCTGGAGGGCAGACTCCCAACACAGCAGGGAAGCGACTTGCCAGCAAATGGCAGAGAGAGGATGTGACCTCAGGACTCCTGAGTCCAAGGGTCTCCTAAGTCCAAAGCCATAGTCTTTTCTGCCACCCTCCACCCCAGTGATGCCTGGCCCCTGCCTCACAGGAGTTTTGCACAACTCAAATGAAATTCTGGGTCTGGAGGTTTAACCTAGCATGAGGAACAGCTGTCCCTCCCTATGGCCACTCCAGGAGGAACCAAATACTAGCATCGAGCGATGACAGGTAAGAGCATCTCGCCTCCCAGGGAGCATGTTTGCCTCAGAGCAGGGAGCTTCTGGAAACCCCAGGCTTTCACACAGCAGAGCAGCCCATGGAGAGCCCTTGGGCTCCCTTTCAGGGGCCCACATTGTAGACAAAGGACAGCCCTGAAAGAGCCTGCACGTCCTGGAGCTAGCACATGGGTCAGACAGAGCAGATGCCCCACCCCACACACACACACAAAGAGAGAAAAGTGGGGCCATAGAGGACACCACCCACTACTTCCTTTGGGGCTCACTCCTCATTTGATGTAGGATGGGTTGGGGAGTCCCAGGGAAACCCAGATCAGAGGCCCCGCTTCCCTTGCAACCCCCTAAAAAGGAAAACTAGGCCGACAGATTAAGGTCATAAGGAAAATTGAGAGACAATGGGACCCAGAGGGTGAGAGCTCAGAGCTCCTAAGTACCCAGGGCCCGGGGGACACCAGGGAATCTGGGGTTCTACAACCTGGAAGAAGGAGGGGATGGAGGCTGTCAGAGAGGAGGCACAACCAGGCTGTAAACTCTACTTTCCAGGTCCCAGCCCAACTGGTATTTAGTCATTTGTGTGGTGGGAGTCTGCCTTCCTCCTTAGAGCTGGGGCTCCCAAGGCCAGGACTGTGCTTTTCATCATCAGACTAGGGGCCTCTGGGAGTGAGGCTGAGCTCAGCCTCTGTGCAGCCTCCTAAACTCAGCCGGGGCTCTGATCTCAGGTGGGAGCTTCGGCTCAGCAGACCTCCCTATGGAAGAAGATACAAACCCCACGGCCCCCTCTCCCCTCCCCGGGCCCCTCCCAGCCTGCCCCCCTGCAGACTGGGGGAAGGAAGGAGAGGAGGAGAAAAAGGCCTTCCCAGCCTTGGCATAGACCTGCCCAGGTGTGTGGGGGTGACCAGCTCACCATCTCATTAACGTGGAATTGTTTTTAGGTTAATAATCTTGCGTTAATTTCCCCTTAAAATATTGTCTTTGACCGTTAAATGCTCACACTGTTATAAAAAGAACGTAATAAATGATCTTGAAGCAAATTCTCCTGCCAAATGTCATAATTTATTTGCATAATTAGCTCTTAATTTTAATTCAATATGCAAATCCATGCTTCCTTTCCATTGCAGCCGCCTGTTTCCCAGCCGGGCGGCCATGAATTTACTGTGACGCTCTCTCCACTGCTGGGGGGGTGGGGGGGGGGCAGGCAGAGGTGCCTTCTGGGGCTGGTGCCTGGAGGGGGGGCTCAGATACACAAACTCAAATGGACAGGCCCATGGGCTCCTGCTACATCCATGCAAACTCCCACAGATGGACCTATGTGGATACCGGAACACCAACATGCAGACTGACATGTGCAGAGACACACATTGCAGACAGAGATCCAGAAGTGAAGGCACATGAACCCAGACTTATAAACCGACACATTAAGAAACCCACAGGTACCCACTGAGACATATTCCATAGGCAAAAACACTGCCATGCATGAACATGTGAACACAGACTCCCATGAAGTCCCATAGCCTCATGGGCCCAGATATATGCAGTGATGTTCAGAGTCAGGGGCATGCCCAGACATACCTACAAATGCAGACAAACACACAGAGACCCAGCCAGCGAGCAGAGGTGCATGGGCACAGACCACACTCGTGATAGAGAGATCCAGGGGCCTAGATACAGATGTGCAGAGCCGAGACACACAGAGCTGTGAGACCACAACTCTATATGTACACACACATGACAAGACACCCTATCACAGACAGAAATTTGACAACCCTACAGACAAGAAAGGATGTCATGTGGACAATCCATACATGCAGAACTTGGCCTTTAAGTTTCCACAGCAAGAAGTTTGAGGCATTGTAGGGCTTGTGGGAGGAGCATAGAGCTTAGAGTAAGGGACCAAGTTGTAGTACCAGCGCCACCTCTCATTTGCTGGGATACTTTGAGCAAGTCATGTTACTTTTTTGTGTGTTTTGTTTTTTTTTGCTGAGGAAGATTAGCCCTGAGCTAACATCTGTTGCCAATCTTCCTCTTTTTTTGCTTGAGGAAGATTAGCCCCAAGCTAACATCTGTGCCAATCTTCCTCTGTTTTATATGTGAGTTGCTGTCACAGCATGGCTGATGAGTGGTGTAGGTCCATGCCAGGATCTGAACCTGTGAACCCAGGCTGCCAAAGCAGAGCGTGCCAAACTTAACCACTAGGCCACAGGGCTGGCCCCACATCACTTTTTTTTATTTACAGCTCTCTTGAGCTATAATTCACACACCACACAATTCACTATTTAAAGTGTACAAGTCAATGCTCTTCAGTATATTCACAAGGTTGTGCAACCATCGCCATAAGATATTTTAGAACATTTGAATCATCCCCCCAAAACCCTGCACCCATTAGCAGTTACTTCTTTTCCCCTAATACCCCCTTCTCCACCCCAGCCCTAATAAACCTCTTATCTATTTTCTTTCTCTGTATATTTCCTTATTCTGGACATTTCATATAAAGGAAATTGTACAATGCATGGTTTTTTGTGACTGGCTTCTTTCACTTGACATAATGTTTTCAGTATTCATTCATGTTCCAGTATGAATCAGTACTCCATCCCTTTTTATGGCCAAATAATATTCCCTTGTATGGATATACCACATTTTATTTATTTATTCATCAGTTGATGGACATTTGGGTTGTTTCCACTTTTTGGCCATTATGAATAATACTGCTATGAATATTCTCGGACAAGTTTTTGTGTGGAGCTATGTTTTCATTCCTCTTGAGTTTATTCCTAGTAATTCTTTCATCTTCTTAGAGTTTGGTTTTCCTATCTGTAAAATGTGAGGACTCATTCTAACGGAGTTTGCAGACTCATCTAGCTGCATTTGTTTACGATTAACATGGAGATCCCCGGCTGAGATTAGGGTTCTTCTCCCACAGCCACACACACACACAGACACTCCGATACACACACTCACACACACACTCACCAACACAGCCACCCGGACACACACCATAGCCGCAAAGGCACAGATGCATCCAAGCTGACGGAGACCCCAGCAGGGACCTGTTCCGAGTTCAGGGCCTAGGGAATCAGATAGAAATGCAGTTGGAGAGATTGGAGAGTCACAGGGAAGAACGTCGTGACTCGGGGAGGGTCCTTTCCCAGTGAAGGCAGGTAAAGTCTGGAATTTGGGAGGAAGGAGGTCAGCCAAGGAGATGGGGGGAAAGGCAGAGTGAGAAGGTGAGAGGATGAGGTGTTAGAGAAGGGGGCTGGGGTCAGGATCTGGTCTGAACACAGGGAACTTGGGGCCCGTTTCCCCAGCTGCTTCAGCTTTACCCCCTCTGGCTGGGTCACCCTTTGTCTCCCTGCTCCCTCTCCCTGGAGGAAACATGACTCTCCCCACACTGCAGCCACCACCCCTCCCCAAACTAAGGAGACAAAAGGGATCCTTTTCCAGGATAATTAAGCCTCAAAGACAGCAGCTCCTCCCAGGAAACTGATCTGGTTTGCCCCAGAGAGCCCTTTAGTGTGGGAGGAGAGGGGAAGGGAGACAGGGAGAGATGGAGAGATGCCAGCAGGCAAGAGAGTGAGCTCAGAGACCACCGGGCTGACACCGACTCCTGTGGCCATATATTGCCTGTCACAGAAGTTTGATCTTTAGTTCTCCCTCTTAGGAGAGGGGTTTATGAAGTTGGGGGCTAGGTTAACTGCGGACCCTAATTCCTGTCTCCCCATAATCATGGAAGTCCCGGGTGTGGATGAGTGGAGAATGTCTGAGAGTGTGTGTGGATAGGAGGGTGCCCATCGTCACCATGGATCGTTTCCGTTGGGTGAGCGTATCAGTGGGTGAGCGCGTGTCTGAGCCCAGTCCTCTCGGGCCCCCACCCCACCCTCACCCCCACCGAAGACGCGATATGCGGCTTCGGTGGAGTTTCTAACCTGGAGTGATCGCTTTCCTGATTTGCCACTTTAGTACTCTTGTTAATGAATTTTTAATCTTCTTAATGACATTAAACACGGAAAGTAATTAAGGAAAACAAGTTTGAAACTGCTGACTTCAACCCTTTATTCACAACTATTTAATGTAGAATTAATTTGATTTTGCCCATTATTCAAATGAACGCGCTACCTTCTCCTCGGCCCCAGGCCTGTCCCCTTGCCCCCTCCGCACATGCCCAGAGACCCCCTGTCGTGAACACCCAGTTATCACTGACCTGAGTGGGCGATGGTTTCTGTGTGACGTGTCTGTGCTGGAGGCCTGGGTGTGAAGAGTGAGCCAAACTCCTGGAGGGTGAGGAGGACAGAGTGGCCTCTCCAAGCCGGGAGAATTGAAGGCAATCAGGAGGGAGCAAGGAGGATAGAGGGGGAATGGTGCAGACTCCCTTCCCCACCCTCCTTCCATCTCAGATTTCCAACTGGAGATGCTCAACAGGCCCTAGATGCTCGGTGACCTATGCACTCAATGCTGGGAGGTCAGAGACATTCAGATTCACAGGAGTTTGGAATTAGAATATTCAGATCTGTTGACCTCAAGGTGGCCAGGTGTTCGGAGGCTCGGATGATGAGGTGGGCTCCTGAATGGTCAGGCCCCATTGAAACTTCCAATTTCAGTCCATTTTTCAGAATTTAATAGGAAGAAGCTCCTCCCCCTAAATCCTGGGCCTCAGGCCACTATTTGGATGAGGCTCAAATGGGCAAGTCAGATTTGTTTGAGACTGGGCTCGAAACTGATTCAGGTCCTGGGAGCAGAAATCAGGCCCCAGGGCAGAGCCAGCCTGTCCCTGAGCCTGAGTTATTAGCCTCCATCTTCCAGAAGGGGTCCTCAACCCATGTCAAGCCCTGGATGAGGGGAAGACAGGGTCCAAAGGAGCCCCGGGGGCACTCAGGTCCTGGACCTCCAAGACCCCACAGCTGGGGGTAGTTGGGAGAACAGCTGCAGGGGGTCATCCCCAGCCTCTTGACTCCTGCCTCAAAAGCCCTCTCCATTTTCACCTTGGCTCCCAGATCTTGTTTTGTGTGTGAGGTGTATTGTACCAGCATAGTGGCAAGGACAGCGTGGGGAGGGTGGATGTGACCCTTGGAGGCAGCAGAGGGGAGTGGGGAAATCTCAGCATGTGGCCTCAGGCAGATGTGACTTAAATCCTCACTCTGTTCTTTCCCATGACTTCGGGCAAACCCTGACCTGTCCTTCCCTCCTCTCTGAAGTGGGGAGACCGATTCTCACCTCGATGAGTTGTGGTGAAGATTCAGTCAATTGTCATGGGTACAGTCTCAGCACAGCGCCTGGTGTATAGTGGCCTTCCCATCAATTCCTAGCCCACTTCCCCCAAGACCCACCAATGGGGAGAAAGGACACTCCAAGAATGTGTCAGAGAAGGAAAACTGAGGGCTTCCCGGGCTAGGGACCAAAAAGGTGTTTCGGGAAGGCACGGATTTTGCCCAGATGCACTGAGAATGGGAGGGGAGCTAGCACTGGAAAGCTCCCTCCCTCTTATCCCATGAACATCCCTGGAAATTTCCTTGAAGTCATTCCCCTGAATTATAGCTCCTGGAGGGTTTTTCTCTCTTCCTCCCTCCCCCTTACCCCTTCCTCTTGCCTCTTCTCTCCAAACAAGCCCCCCCCCACCCCAAGTCACTTCACTCATCTTGGATCCTGGAAGAAAACCAGCCCTAACCCTTTGCATACGCACCCCCCTGCCCCCGTCACTCTGCACTGAGCCATGACTGGGCCTGAGCTGATGCAAGTCTCTCGCGCCCCTTCCTCCCATTCCAGGGACTTTATGGGCTGAGACGCTGCTGCCGGCTTGCTCACTTCTCCCTCTCTGCTCCTCTCTCCATCATTCTCCAAGTCTCTTTCCTCCTCTTTCTTTCTTCCCCGCATGGCCTGGCTTGCTCCTCTCTGTCTTTCTCTATCTCCGTGTCTGTTTCCACCTCTCTCTATCTCTCTTTCTTGAGAGATCATGGATTCTAGAACATTTCCATCTACAACTGTCCAGGACACACTCTCAGGAAAGGAAAACTGGCCCAGGGTAATAGAAGGACCCCTCCTTGAGGGTGCCCCGGGGGGTGGGGAGTCCTGGACCTCAGCTGTTCAGCTCAAGGAAGCCCAGAGCTGGTATGACCCAGGTCTCTGGTCTCCTGATTCCTCTGCCCACTTCCCCTCCTTGTTGACATCCTGGGAAGGGATTCTGAAGAAGAGGAGCTGATCAATTGAGCACAATCGCACCACCCTCCCACACCTACTCACACCCCAACTCTCTCACAGTCATTAAACTCTCTCACAAAGACCTGCATTCACACACACACCCCCCAGACAAACCTGCCCCTCACTTACACACAGATACAAGTATGCATGGGCACAGATACTTGTGGACACAAATGCACACTCACAGATACACACAGCACCTCCACACACACACACAGATGCATACGCACACACACATACACACGCAGAGATCCCACAGGCGCCCAAAAGCACAGGGCAATGATTAATGTCCCCTCAGAAAAAGAAATTATATCGAATAAATTAAACTACTGTGGCAGCAAATTGAAAAATAAGGATGTAAATGAGGTTTGAATACTTAATATCGAAGACAAGGGGGGACCAAGAAGGGATGGCTGGGTCCCCTGAGAGGGGAGAGGATGGTCCCTCCTGCCCCCCAGTTTGACTCTGGCTCCTGTCCAGAGATTTCAGAGCTAGGGCTGGGGTATTATGGGGGCTTCAGTCAGCACAGGGGACCCTCTCCCCCGTGGTCGTTGCGGAGAAGGCCCCGGAACCTCTAGAAAGACTCAAGGAGGGCAGATGGGGAGGAGGTGGCATGACCACCTGGTAGCACCTCAAAACCCACCCCAACAGGCCCTAACACCCAAAGGGACACTTGCTTTCAGATCTAACACATATCCTTTGAAGGCCCATCCTGGCTTACCTGAGCCCACTACTCATCTCCCTCCAGGCCCCCACCCACCCCAAGACACCCACACACATATCTGATCACATATGCCTTGCTCAGCCCTCCACGGCTCAATCCCAAAGCTGCACACGTTCTCAGAACTCACATGCTGCTTGACCCCTCAGTGTATGCTAACCCATACACCACCCTGAGCACACCACAGACATTCTGCCCACACGCCCACCAACACCCCCAGTACTCACCCGGCACAGTCCTGCCCACCTCAAACACCCCAAACACACCTGCACACACACACGCATTCACACACACAAACACAAGTTCTTTCCTCACAGCACGTGGTGACACACCCCTGTCACTCCCCCTCCCCATACAAATCCTTGCAGGCACCTGCACAGACAGACACACACAGCCGGGTAGCCCATCCCTGGGTCCCAGTACCCTCAGAAACTGTGGGGAGGAGGGGAGGCAGGGTTGTAAGAGGCTTCTCTCTGTCCCCAAGATTTAAGGGAGTCCTCCCTACACACACACACACACACACACACACACACGCACGCACCCACGGGGGACAGATTCTATGTGGGGCACTTCCATCCAGCCTCCCCCTACTGTTTCACTCTGCCTCCATCTCTGGCGCTGTCTCAGTTTCCCTCACTCTGCCTGTCAACTGCTTTCTCCCTGTCGCCTTTGTCTCGGACACCCCAATATATCCATGCCCCCCCTCTTCCCCATCGGTCGCTGGCCCTGGGCTGCTACCCCCACCCCCACCCTGAAGCACCCCCACCCCTTCCCCCTCCTCCGCGTCTCTCGCTGTCGTCTCTGTTCATATATATTTAGTATTTATTTACAAGGCTAGGTTTTTTCCCTGGGCGGGAAGCCAGCCGTGCACAGAAATCCTTAAGATGCTATAAAGCTGGTGAGGTATAAAATGGAAAGTGGTTAGTGCGCTGTTTGGAGATATCTCACCGGCGGCCGGGGGCCCGCGCCGCCCAGCCGCCCGCTGTAAATCTCCCGGAGTTTAGCGCGCCTGCTTGTATCTGGCCGCGAGGGGAGGGACGCGCCGGGAGGGGGCGTGGGGCACGCGGGAGGGGGCGCCCCCCAGCGCCGGGACTCTTCAGGAGAGGCTATCTCAAATGGAGGAGGGGTGAAGGGGAGCGCTGGGAAGACCCCTTTGGGGAAACAGAGGCTCCTCGGCTGTGCCTCTTCTGAACTTCCCCTTGTCCCCAGGAGGGACCGAAAGAAAAGGAGTGAAAACCCAGAGCCCAGAGGTCCCCCATCAGTGCATGTGAAGGGACAGGGACCTTGCAATTCTCCCCACCCATCTGTGAACCTCCTCCCAGGGGTCTGCTTAATCTACCCACCAATCCCAAAAGGGCCGGCAGGGAGGTCACTCAAGAACGGCGAGAAGTGTAGAGCGGGAAACCAGGGCTCTGTCCCCGAGAAGCTGGGCGCGCTCACAAGGAATTTCACTCCCCTGAGCTGTAGGTTCCCCTCCCTCAGTGGCATCCTGACAGTCCCTCCTCCTGGGGCGGAGGGAAGAGTAAACAAGCCAGCGCAGTAAAGGATTTTGTGCAGTGCCTGGTACCTAGTAGGTGCTCAGTAAATGCCAACTGGTGTGATGGGTGCCAATCAGCCCAGCACTTTGTTCATCTGTGTGTTTAGTTAGTTGCTCATTTACTTGTTTATTTCATCAACTATTCCCGCCATCCATCTGCTCCTCCTTTCAGCAGCTTTAGTCTGTGCTGTTGTGGGCTTTGTAGTGGAGAATTCTGCAGAAGTCAACAGACCTCCTGGGGGAGCTCCAGTCTGGATGGGGCAGTATGATCTACACCAAAAGGGTAAAAGAGCCATTTCTGGGCTAAGTAGCATTTCAGGGCAGCTGGGAGGCAAGGGCTGGCTTCACGTGTCAGCATGCCCGTACATGTCTGTAGTCCCTGATGGAGCCCTTTGAGTTCCCGTGTCTGAGAGTCACAGGAGGAGTGAGGGAGCAAGTAGACTGTGACCCCCATAGGGCAGCTCTCACCCCTACTTGTCCCCCCAGCCCAGCAGAGCCCAGTGCTGGCTCTCTGGAGCTGTCAGTAAGTGCCCTTTGATTGATGAGTTGGGAAGGCTGAACTCTGCCACACTCCTCTCTCGCTCCGGAGGGATGACACACCTGTCATACAGCCTGCACACGCGTGTCCCAGCTCACCTGGACACATGTCAGGAAGGTTGGGAGTAATGACAGGGAACTCTTAGATGGTCACTGTCCAGAACAGGAGGCTCAGGAGAGCCCAGTCTGTGTCATGCAGCTATGTCCTAGCTAGTTTTACTGTATTGATGCCTTCATTCATTCAACAAGTGTTTACTGAGTCTCCTAGGCTAGGGGCCAAAGGGGACACAAATGAGCATTACTTAGTCCTAGCTCTCAAGTTTATAGTCCAGGACAATGTAGGGCAGACATACTAGTAATAACAGTATCAAGAGAGCTATGGGAGGAGCCAGGGAAGCTGTGGAGAGTTCTAGAAGCTTCACAGGAAGAATGATGGGGGGGCGGATAATAATAATAACAACAATAATAATAACAGCTAGCAGGCATCTTGCTAAGCATTTTACAGGGAATATTCAGAAGCTGGCTTTCCCTGAATCAGGTCTTGCTGAGGACGAGAATATTGATGGGCAGAGATGGGGGAGTGATGGAGGGTTATGCCATTCCAGAGGAAGAGCATCACAGGCAGAGGGAGAGCTTGAACTGTGCACAGAGGCGGGAAATCGCTAGGTGGGGAGTGTGCAGGGGAACCACTCAGAGTCCAATCTGGCTGGCAAATCTGAGCATGAAGGAGAGCAACGGGAAGGCTTGGAGGGAGGGCTGGTAGGGGCCAGATCACAAAGGGCCGTGAAGATCAGAGTAAGGAGTTTGTACTTTATTTAGTAGGCAATGGGGAGCCATTGAGGGTTTTTGAGCAGAGGAGTGACATGATCAGAGCTGTGCTTTAGGAAAATTAATCTGGCAGCAGTGTGTAGAACAATTGGAGACACAGAACTTAAAGGCAGAGAGCCCCGCTCAGAGGAAGATGCCTCCTGATGACTGGTCCATGGTAGGTGTTCAATAATGGGTTTTTGGCGGAGTGGAAGAGATCCAGGAGAGCTGTGACAGGGCCTTGCCGGGGCCAGCAGTGATGGGGAGGCAAAGGTGGGTGCAAAAGATGTCAGGAAGTGTCTGAATTTGCAAGCTGATTGAAGGTAGTGATGAGGAAGGGGCAAGAGCTAGAGGCTTGAAGGTTTCTGTGAGGGTAAATGGGTGGGTGACCAGGCTGTTAACAAAGTAGCGACTCACAAATTGTTGCTGGCTTCAGGAGAGTCATGTGAGTTTGTTTTTCAACATGTTAGCCTTGCACTGCCTGGACTGTGGGCCTGGATCTCAGGAGAAGCTTGGAATTAGAGGTCAGTGTTTCTGTCACCTGCAGGGGGGTGTTAGCTGAGAACTGCTGAGAGACTGGAGCAGAGCACAGTGGCGAGCTGAAGTTTGAGTTTTGCACTGTGGCCATGTTTGGGGGAGGGTGTAGGCAATGAGAGATGGAGAAGGAGTGTTAGAGATGTGGGTGAAGCAGGAAAGTCCAATGGGCAAGGGAGCCAAGAGACGAGTGAGTTTTCCAGAGGGACCAGTATTCCAAGGGTTGCCATGGGATGGGGTCTAGGAATCAGATGTGGGGTCTATTGGTCAGGAGGTTGGACAGAGGCCATGGGCAACTTTGTGGGGTGAAGCATTGGTGGAGTGGAAGCTGGAAGGTGTTCCTGGGAGCAGGGAATACTCCAGCATTCAGGGACACTCCGTCACCTACCTACTGCTCAGACCAAGCCCCCAGACTCGAGGTTTCACCAAGGTCCTCTTTTGTCCCTGTCCTGGGCAGAGCGGCTGCCAAACAGGCCTGGGGTGGAAAGTGGGAATCAATGAGACTGACCACTCCTTGATAGGGATCCCAGAGACCCTCAGATTTCAGCACCCTTGGGGGCTTGTTGGGTTCATGCTATTTATTTGTCTGCGAACTGCACCGCTGTGCTCCTGTCTCTGATGTAGGTGACACCCTTGCCAGTCGTCCCCTAGACAGGCTTGGCCATCCTCTCCCTTGACATTGGAGATCATGCTGGTCCACAGCCTGCCTCCTCTGTCCTGGGCCATGCCCCAAGCACTTGAGCTGGTGACACCCAGGTCCCCCAGGATCCCCAGGCCTGTAGGGTACGGGAAAGTAGAGGGGGCAGGACCCAGAACCTTGCTTCCCATTTAGGAGGAGCAAGGCACGGGAGGTGGTGTGGGCCCCCACCCTCCCGGAGGGGAGCCGCAGTCCTAAATGCCCCCGCGCCTTCTCCATATTGTGGGAAAAGCTGCCGCATCCATCACTGTCAGGCACCGAGTTTGAATAAATTTGAATGCACTGAGCCGTGGGCTGCAGTTTCTATAATATCACTTTCCAGTTTGAATATTTCACTTACTTTTTTTTTTTGAATTTCTTTTTATCCAACAGTTTCTCCTCCTTTTCATCTACCCCCGCTGCAGCCAAGCTCTGGATGTAGAGAGAGGACAGAGTGCCTCAAGGGTGTCTGAGATGGAAGAGGCCAGGCCTTTACCAGCTTTGGCAGCTCTGTCCTCCCACCCAGCACCCCACACAGCGCATGTGCTCCCTGGGCCAGAGCTCCATTTCCCCGGCTCGTGTGATGGCAGCAGACAGTAGCCAGACAATGAGCCACCCTTGCACTCCCACCCCTCTGCATGAGCAAGCCCAGTATGCCAGGGTCCTGCTTCTTCTCGACAGGGGCCTGAGCCCCTTCCTACTGACCCTCCATCCTTCACACACACACACACCCCATCTCATATATTAATTTATACCTAGATGTTAATGACAGATTGCAGTTTCCCACTAGGAAGCTTGCTCCACGGTCCTGCCTTCCTTTATAGATAAGGACCCCCAATTCTGGATCCCCTCCCCCAATTTCCCTGCATCTCTTCACTCTCCATCCATCGGAGTATGGTGCCAGTACAGTCATGCCTTCTGGGTGAGGGCAGCTGGGAGGGAGAAAGGACTAGAGTCCCCACAGCACACTCCAGAGAACCATCCCCAGCTCTCGGCCTCAAGCCCCACGACTTGCTAGATCAGGGTTAGCGTCATCCCCACTCCTCACCCAGAGCTCAGGGACCAGGGAAAACTGAAGTGCCAGCAAGGAAAGAGACCATCCAGGAATGAAACGAGTCAGGGTTGCATTCTAACTTGGGTCCAGATGAGAATGGGGAAGTGAGCAGATTAAGAAGGGTATTCTGGGGACCTTCTGAGTCTGCATCTCTCCATAGGGGAGTCTGGCCACACTGCCCCTGGAGTGGTCCATAAGGCACTCCCACTAGTAGTCATGGACAAGCTCCAGAAGGTAGTGACCATCCAGGAGGCTCATGGCGACGCTTGATCATCAGTGTTGGAAGCAGGAGGCAGAGGCCCCAGTGAACCTGTGACTTCTGGAGGTGATGGCACAGCTCCCTACTGTGCGTCTGGTCCTGTGTGCTCATAGATAGTGGAACAGGCAGGAGACAGGGAGGAAACAGTCAGATTTTGGGGAGCTCATGGTGTGGTAGGGGAGATGAAATGGTCATTAAGAGTAATATTTATTTCTGCTTTACATTTTGCCATGCTCAAAGGGGATTTGAATAGAGTTAGGACACACAAACACAAAAACAGTTAAAGAAAAAGAGAGAGGACAATTGGAAACATTCGAAGGCAGAAGACAGGTAAATGGACCAGGGATCTGGTCAGATGAGTGTCTGCAGTTAGCATGCCCATTGCAGGATGGGGGCCCATGCCCTCACTGTCCCTCTCTTGGGGAGCTCACTCACTGTGGATCCAGGTAGTCAGGGAAGCCTTTCTGGAGGAGGTGGAATCAGTCTGGGGACTTGGCAGATGGCAGAAATCCTAAACAGGAAGAACAAACAGGAGCAGCATTCCAGCGGTGGAACTGGAGTGAGGAGCTTCAGAGAAATGGTGCTGGACATGTGGCAAATGCGGGGTCAGGGAGGGGTTGGCAGTGGCAGTGGTGAGTTTGAGGTATGGTCAGCAGGTGGGAGAGATCCAATATGCCCAGGGGACAGTGAAGAGCAGAGTCTCTGTGGGCCATGGATGGGGAGGTGGTAGCGTGGGCAGCATGCTGGGAGTGCCTTAGGAAGTGCCCCAGACTAACTTGGCCTCACCCCAATATTTCCTGATTCCCTCAGCACCCTCTTCCTACAGTCCCCCAGCCCCCCATGAGCTCAAAGTCAGACCTCACCAGGGGAGGGTGAGCCGTACAAAACAGGAGACCCCCCGGAGAGGAGGCACACACCCAGTTGAGAGTGGGGTCCCCGAGCCTCCCCTCCCCGCAGTGTGCCCCGGCCAGGCCTGCCGCGGGAGGGAGTGTGGTGTGAAGGGAGAGGCTCTCCTGCCGCACCATGACAGATGATTGACTCGAAACAATATCTAAGGCGATCAGGATAAAGTGCTGGCCATTTCAAGGCTCAGCAGAATTCAGATTCTAATTAGACTTCTCACCACATTCCAAATAAAAATGGTTCCCCTGGTATCCTCTTTGCCTATCAGGTGTCTCTCCCTGATCGCTGGAACAAAACGCATAAAGAAAGTGATTAAAGCCATAACAAAGGCATAAAATTGGAATTATCGCTGCCACCACATCTGGGAGCACGGAGTGTCACCACACCGCCCTCTCCTCCCCAAACCTGCACACACACAGAAGTGCTGTCCCTCCTTGGCTCCTGGCTGGGCACCCTGCGACGAGAGCCATCAGATGGCTGAGGAGGTAGGGGGATGGAGGTTCCGGGGGGAGGACTGGAACTAGGGGGTTTCCAAGGGGCCAGGGGTCAGGGATCAGGAGGTGGGTAACGTGGGTAAATGAGGGGCTCCAGGCCTGGGAAACGAGGGGGTGAGTGGACCAAGGAGTGAGGGCTGAGCAGACAATGGTCACTGTCCCTAGTGTCTAGATATTTGCTATTGTGGGGAGGGGCCTTGGAGCTCTTGCTTTGATGACCTGACCACTCCCAGGACATACACTCTCGTGCACACACACACATGCAGTCAGGGCTCACAACACGCTACAAATTGTTTCATGTACTCTCCATGGTGTCCATGTCTGTTGGGAGATTCCCTCTGCCAACAGACCACAAGTCCCCCAACTGACCCACTGCCCAGGCCACTGGACCCAGTGTTGGTTTTCAGTCCCCTTTCCCAGCCTTCTTCCAACAGGGGGCACCCACCTATGGAGACCAAGTCCCCATTGGTCCCCAGCATGTGTGTGCACAGCCAGCATGCAATCGAGAGACCTCAGTGCCCTACACCGCACATTTGCACACACACACACATACACACGTACACCATGCCTATAACAATACCCTCATTCAGTGCACTGCACTCTGGGAATATAGCAAAGGCCCCCATCTCAGTGGGGTGCCCTGGCCACAGGGCTGTCTCTGGCCTCTCCAGCTCTTCTGCCTCCCCCAAGGCAGCCCCCTGTCTGGCCCCTCCACCAGCCTGGTACAGGGTAGTCTTGTTCCCTGAGTGGGGTGGGCAGGCGGGAGGGAGGTCCAGAGGAGGGTGAAGGAGTGGGAGCGGGGCTCTGAGCGGGGACGATATAAAATTAAAAGGTAAAAAGCAGGAACGCAAATGGAGGGTGCTTTCAGCTTTCACATTATTAATGACTCTTCAAAAAATCGGCGAGTTTTCCAATCTTCTCTGAGAAGCGCTTGAAGGAGCTCACAGATGAAACTGACCTTCAAAATGTTCTTTGGTCTTTAGTTAAGAAATTCGCTCGCCATTATGGCATCATTAGGGAAACAAGGATAAAATTACTCCATGGTTAATGACCTATAGTATCTCCCCACCAAAATTTGTTTCAGATCTAATAAAACTGTGCTTAACACACTCGGATGAGTTATGAGGACTGTTCTGCAGGGTATTAAAATGTGGAAAATAGATTTTCCGAAGCTGGGGGGACTGGACTTTTTGAATCAGATAGCAGAATGGAATTTTCTGGGCAATAAATTCTTCCATGTCTCAATTTCATCTCGCGCTCTCTCTCCTGCCTGCCTCTGCCCCTCTCTCTCTCTCCCTCACTCTCTCTCTCTCCCTCACTCCCTCTCTCTCCCCCTCTCTCTCTCTCTCTGTCTCCCTCTTGCTGTCTTTCATCTTTTCCTAAAATACTGAAGCAACACAGAAACCTTTAGAATTTGAAGCCTACGTAAACTTTGAAAAAAGCAAAGTGACAAAGGCCATCTGTGTGTGACAGTGGGAGACCGTGTGTGTGCACACGTATGTTTGTGGGTCTTGCCTGCCTCACAAGAGTGGAAGCACTCCGTCCATCACCTCACCCAAGTGTCTCTATACGCACCCAAAGTGGGAGGGACGCCCTCCATCTCCCTATTGAGACGGCAGATATCACCCTCTACTCCAAAATCACAGGTACGCCAAACCACAGGGCCCACTCATGCTAATGACCCTTCCTAGCACACTCCCCACCCACAGCCTTGACACATACCAATGCCAAGTGTCAGCCTGTAAGACAATACCTCTGTCCCCATCCTCCTCAAACTTCTCGGTGATGGGAGGAGGGCTGCCTCAGCCTGTGAAGGGTCAGCGCTGCCCTGTTCTGCACACATGTGTGCACAGCAGCACATGCCAGCACTCTTCAGGAGGCACACCCAGATGCCCCAGCTAGCCAGGCTGGAGGCTGAGACCAGAGCCCCGAGCCCCGGCCCAAGCACCGGCCGAAGGTTTTCGGGGCTGGATACTGCCGCGGAGAGAGGTGGCTGGCGAGGTAATGGCATTTTGCTCTCTTTAAACTTTAATCTTTCCTATTAATTCCCTGCAACTGGAGAATGTGTGAGAGTTAATGTTCCGTGAACGTGTTTCGCACTCGGCAGTCTCTTCGAGCTAATTACCTTCAGGTGCTAAATGGAGGGAAATTGCAATCCATTTGGATGTGAAAAAATTTCGCCTTCCCGTCCCCTGTGAGACATCCTTTTTCCTGAGTGCTGCAGAAAGAATGCTCTCTGGGTGGGAGTTTTTTTCCTAATGTTTTTTTTCTTTGGCCCTCTCCCCCGCCCTCTTCTCCACGTCTGGGTTTTGCAGGACGATGGTGGTTGGAGACTGGAGGAGGCCTGGGCCTCAGCACAAGGTCGGAGTCTGGGGTGGAGGCCAGGTGGGGGGGGACTTACATGCAGGGGAGACACCCAGGCTGAGAACCCAGCCCCCGCCCCTCGGAGGCCCTGGAGTGGAAGTGTATTTACACGCTTAATAACACGCTTATTACCAGTGTTTCTCAGCTGCTAGGTTTTGAATACAGACATAATAGAATTTTACAAGCCACGTAAAAGCTGTCCTTCTCTTGGACCCTGAACTGGGGTGTCTGGTAGGGCGGAGGACAGGGAATGGGGAATGGAGATGAGGAGGGGTCTCGAGGAGGGAAGGAATGAAAACGGGCCAGAGAATTAGATGGAGGGGAAAGAAGAAAGAGTCTAGGGATGGAGCTGCCTGAGGATGAGAGTGGGGAGAGATGGATCAGGACCTGTCTCCATCCCAGAGGAGAACTGAGGCACCAAGGCCGGGAGAGTCTGCTCTGGAAGCCTGTTAGGTCACAGCCACCTTAGTGCTGCACCCACCCCACCAGCCCCATCTTGACCTCTGATCTGGGACTCAACCTCAACAAAGCTTCACAAAAGAGACATCAATTTCACCTCCTCTCTCTGCCCTGGATCTAACCCGCCCATGTCTTAACCTAGGTTGGGGCAGGCAGCTGCCCAGATATGATATTTTGCTTCTCCCGACAGGGAAGAGTCTGGTTTAAAAACACGAGACAGGGCCTCCCAGAGTAAGCAGTGCTCCGCTTGAAAGAGGGCTGGGACCCCCATCATGGCCCTGGGAGGCCTCTCACCTTCCCCTTGGAGTTCTGCCTGACCTCACCTGTGCCCTGCTTGTGCGTGGACAGCCATTCTTTCTAAGACTGAAGAGCCTTCTTTGGGAGAATACATTGGGAAAACATTGGAGCGGCTTGGGCTGACTTATTTGCTACAACTTTGTTCTGGAGAATTTCAAATATATTTTAAAAAATTCATCTACCTGTCACCTAGTTTCAACAACTATCAATACATAGCAGATCTTATTGCATCTGTATCCCCTCCCACAGGATTATTTGGAAGCAAATCACAGACGTCAAACCAGTTCACCCAGAAATATTTCAATATACGTTTCTAAAAGTTAAGGACTCTTTTAACATAACTGCAATATCATTCTCCCCTAAGTGAAAATTAACTATAATTCCTTACTCTGATCAAATATCCACTCAGTATTCAAATTTCCCTGAATCGGTTTCTAATCCAGGTCCACCCACTGTATATGGTTGATGCAGCTCTGAAGTTTCTTTTATTCCATAAATTACACTTTCTTTCCTTTTTTTTCTTGCAATTTATTTAATGAAGAAACTATGGGCCATTTGTCCTCTGGAATTTCCTTCATCTGGATGTTGCCGATGGCCCTCCTGTGGTATCATCTAACATGTTTCTCTGTCTCTTTAAATTGGCACATTCTAGAGTTGCTTGGCTTTACGTTTGATTTTTTGGAAGAATATTTTACAGGTGGTGTGAACTTCCTATTGCATCGTATCAGAACCACATAATTTTTTCTCATTTTTCTTTTTATTATATTAAGATTAATCAATGGGTTCAGTAGCTGTCAGCCAGATCTATCCATTATAAAGTTCCCCTTCAGCTTTTTTCTCTCCATCAGCTTTTCACTTAATGGTTTTAGCAGCCATTTACTATCATTGACTAGATTCATTATTTCATTAGGGGTGACTGTATTTGTTTTGAAATTGTTTCTTTTCTCAAGCTTTTTATTTTGAAAATTTTCAAACCTACAGAGAAGTCCACTGTTGCAGTGAACACTCATACACCCTGACCCAAAGGGACAATTTATAACTATTCCCCACATCTTCTTCTTCTTTCCCTTTCTCTTTCTGAAACACTCATGTTTTAGTTGCTGACATAAATGACACTTCACCCCTAAATACTTCAGCATTTATCTCTTAAGAACAAGGACATTTGGGGCCGGCCCCGTGGCCAAGTGGTTAAGCTCGCACACTCTGCTTCGGCGGCCCAGGGTTTTGCCAGTTCGAATCCTGGGTGCAGACATGGCACCGCTCATCAGGCCATGCTGAGGCGGTGTCCCACATGCCACAACTAGAAGGACCCACAACTAAAAATACACAACTATGTAACAGGGGGCTTTGGGGAGAAAAAGGAAAAACAAAATCTTTAAAAAGAATAAGGACATTAATTGGTACTGCACAGTGCAATGATCAATTTCAGGAAATTTAGTGTTTGCCTAATATATGAGTCCTTATTCAAAACCCCTCAATAGTTCCAATAATGTCCTTTATAACTCCCCCCACCCCCTCCAAGATCTTCCATGGCATTAGTCATTTTGTCTTTTTAATCTCATTTATTCTGGAATAGTTCCCCAACTTTTTTTTTCTTTCATGAATTTAGTAGTTTTGGAAAGTTCAGGAAGCAGAGTGTCCCTCAATTTGGATTTGTCTCATTGTTTCCTCATGATTAAATTCCAGTTAAACATTCTGGGCAGGAACACCACACAGGTGATGTTTCCTTCTCAGTGCGTCACAGCGGGAGGCACATGATATCAGTTTCTCCTGTTACTGCTGATGATAAGTTTGATCATTTTTAAGGTGGCATCATTCAAATTTCTCCACTGAGAAGATGGTCTTTGTCCTTTATGATTACTACATTATGGGGGTGGGGAGGGCGGGATTTGAGACTGTGAATATTCTGTTCTCTAAGCATCTTTTATGCAGTGGTTTTAGCATGCATTGATAATCTCGCCTGAATCAGTTATGAATACAGTGGTTACAAAATGGAGAATTCTCTAATTCCTTCTACCTTTATTAGTTGGCATTTTTCTGTAGTGGCATTTACTTTTAATAAGGGAGGCTGTTCCCATATCGGAAGTCTTGATAGAAATGAGGAAGCTGTGCTGGTCGGGACCAGAGATGACTGTGGTCTCTGGAGATCCCGTGCCCACAGAAGCAGTGCCACTAAGCAACAGCCTAGGTGTCCCTGTGGCCCCAGGGACACCTTCCCACAGGACCAGGTATCCCTATGGTCTATAAGGGCCCCACCCCATACAAGCAGACACAGCCATGGTTTCCTTGAAAACTACCTGCAGGATCAGGTATGTCCATGATCTCTGAGAATACTACCCACAGGAACAGACAAACCCGTGGTACATGGAGAATACAGGTGGAATGCAGGATCGTGTACACGAAAAGTCTGCAAGGAACACCACTCCACAGAATCAAATCTAGCCAGTGTCTTCAGAGAACACTGCCTTCTGGGTACAGCTCCAGAACACACAATAGCTCATTATGGCTTCTCGCCCTGATTCTTTACTTAGTTCTTTTGACGCTTTTTTAATCCTAGAGTAGTTTACTGGTTTCTTGGCCCAACGCAGTTAATGGGACACTTTGGTGCGCCTACTGCCTCTGGTGTCGTGGAAGGCTAGGCTGCCTGCTGGGCAGGGAAAACCCAGGTCTGAGCCTTCCAGCTACTGCTCCTGGGATGAGACAAGACAGTCCTACTCAATGGATGACAGGCAGACTCAGTACCAGTTCTGGAGTGGGCTGACCTGCCACCATCTTGGAGCCCTTAGGAAACAATGAAACAGAGCTTCTGAAATGGCAGTTGTGTAAGTTGCTAGAAGACTCTTCCTACTAAAGAAGAGATAACTTCTTTAAGTCAGCCATGTTAATAAGACTGCAAATGAAAAAAATAAAATAAAAAGGCTGCAAATGGCAGAAAGAAACCTGCGCTAGCTTAAGAACAAATGGATGTTTACTGGCAATATCCAGAAGTATCTCACACACCCAGACTAGGGAAGGGCAGCTCTGTGTCCCCAGAAGCTGAAGCCCATTGGCCTATCCTTCGTGCTGCCATGAAAGTGACTCTCCTTGTAAGCATCCCAGCCTCCAGGCCCATTGGTTCAGATCCCACCTCCCAAGAGCAGGAGTCTGATTGCATTAAGTATCTGGCCTTACCTCACTCAACTGTGGCCAAATGTGGCTCCTAGGAATCCACTCCTGAGGGTAGGAAGAGTACTTCCCAAAGATGCTGGGCAGACACTCCAATAGGTGCATGTCACAGAAATAAACTCACAAACTCTCCAAAGGATGGGCAGATAAAAACTCTTGAGAAGAACAACTCCATCGTAAAGGGCAAGGCCTTGCGTCTAGGCTGTGCTGACCAGAGTTGAAAGATGGAGCCAACAATGTCACTTTTCCAAGTCCCATGGGCCAATCACACCGTAATAGGTCTGAAGGGACGTGGTATACAAGGGGAGGTATATCCAGAAGGTGCAGTTCTGAGTGTCTGTAGATGTCTGGTCAGGTTGAGGCTGGAACACCAGATACGGATCCAGCTTCAGGAGTAGAGGCAGGACTCTGCATCTCCAGATGGTAAGGCTCACCCAGCTTCCTGCCACCCGATCCGTTATAGGACATACACCAAACCCTCCACCTTGGCCTCAAATCCTAGAGCTCCTTAGGTCCCTCTCACTCACAGAACCGAGTTTGAGAGAAACACCAAGGGCACATCAGTGGTATTGGGTATTTTTGAGCCCCATGGAGGATTCAGTCCTTTCCCAGCTCAGGCTGTTACCCCTGCCCACTTTTGGAGAATTCTGGTTAGTGGTTTCTTCTCACCCCTAGACTTTGCAAAATCCAAACACTAAAAGTTTACAATAAACGTGTACCTAGACCGTGCACCAATTATAAGCTGCGCCTGAGAAAAATAGCACGTTTTTTTCTTAACAGTGCTCTGTCTTGGTGTACCCGCCCCCGCGCCCAGCCCAGGCAGATATAAGCCAAAGCAAATGCAGTCAGAGCAGGAAGCTGTCCCCCAGCTCTCTAGCCACGACAGAGGAGCCTGCCCAGGTGAGACTCAAGCTGCTCAGGCAGGACCTCTCCAGCACACTGATAAGCAACTCTCCTAGTTGGATTATTCCTTCTATCAGTAAGTAATGTCTTGTTTTATTCCTATTAAAGCTTCTGCTCTTAAATTCTTGTCTGATATCAATATTGCCAGCCCAGCTTCCTTTTGGTTAATATTTGCCTAGCATTCTTGTTCCATATCTTGATTTTCAATCTTTCTGTGACTTTACGTTTTAGGAAAATCTTTTGTGAACAGCCTATGCCCGGATTTTTAAATATCCAAGTGGAAAGTCTGTTTTAATGGGCAAATGTGATCTGTCTGCCGTGATTATGATTCATGCATTTGGACTTATTTCTATCATCTTACTTCGTGTTTTCTATTTTCCATGCTTTCCTTCTGCTTTCCCTTTTTTATGCCATCTATAGCATTGATAAAGTTTTTTTTATTCTGTTTTTTAATCTTCTAGTTTGGAAGTTAAACATCGTAGTTCCAGAGAAATAGAGTTACTGTTAATTTTTTTTAACATGCATGTTTTACTTAACAAAGACTAAAGTTAATCTATATTTCTGTTCTCCTCAAACAATAGAAGAATCTTAGAAAGTGAACCAACCTTGTCCAATTTTTATGTTATTTGTTGATTAGCATTTTTGTTCCACCACATTTTTATACTCTTTCAAAATGGTAATTATTGTTATTATTTAGATTTACCTGCATATTTACCAATTTCTTTGCTCACTATTGCATCGATTAGCCAATTCCTCCTTTTGTGAACCCAAAAGGAAGAATTTTCTTCTCACTGAAGTCTTAGAAATTCCTTTAGCAAGAATCCATGAATAGTAAACTCTCATTTGTATCTGGAATTGTCTTTATTTTACCTTTCTGTATTGAATGGTAATCATCTAGTTATAGTATTCTAAGCTGACAGTTACTTTCCTTCAGCATTTTGAGGCTGTAATTATTTATCTTCTGGTTTCTGTTGCTCCTAATGAGGAGCCTGCTCCCTGTCTGACTGTCATTATGCTGGTAGCTTTTAAGACTTTTGTCTTTGATGTTCTGCAATATCACTACAATGTGTTTAGATGTAAACCTATTTTTATTTATTCCTCTCAGAAATTCAGTTGTACTCCTTCTTACTGAGAATTCACTTCTGCATTCAATACTGGTAAGTTATCTACCGTTGTATATTCATATGATGCTTCTCTTCTTTTTCTCTCTGTTCTCTTCTGGAATTCTTAATATCTCTGTTGGACCTTCTCATTTTATTCCTTACGTCTCATTATTTCTCCTTCATATTTTCCATGACTTTAATTCTGTGAGCTGCATTTTAGGTATTTTTCAATATGTTTTCCAATTCACTAATTCTCTCTTCAACAGTGTTGTCAACTGTTTAACCCCTCCATTGAGTTGTTTTTATTTAAATATTTTATTTCTAGAAATTCTTTCTGGTCCTTTTTCAACTCTGCTTTTTTTGTTCCCTGTTGTATCTTATTCTTGCCTTTTGAATTTTATTCTTTCCTTTATTTTTTGGAACATTTTAAATATATTTATTGTAACGTATTTTCCATATTGTTTTGTTACACATACAGTTATTTGAATTCTCTAATGTATTGTCTTTGCCGACTCTCTTTCTTGTAGTGGTTCATTTCTTCTTGTGGTTTGTAGTTTTTGCTTGTGAACTCATCTCTAGCAGGACTTGGTTTCTGTGAGATGCTTATACGCCCTTGGCCATGGAGCAGGCATCGTGTTGAGCAGTTTTGCACCTGCTGGGACCCTACAGGTTTCACCATTTCTGGACCAGTTTATTTATTATTTTCTTGAATTGAGTTTCCCACATCTTGTGAGTAGTGCAAATTCACACCACACATCTATGTTTGACACAGGCTTGGGGTTCTGATTTCTCACAGATGATTCTTATTCTACCCTCAGCCCCAGAAAGATGACAAGCTTCTCTACCGAATCCTCATCAGCGAATGGCATTTTCCGGTTCCTGCTACATGGATAAGTAACCCTTCACGGCTCCTAACTTAATAAAGGGAGCTCAGTTTCAGCTCCCCAACATGCAGATGTCTGGGGCTCACTCTTCTGTCTTCATCACTGTTAGACTCTAGCTCTTGTGACTTATTGCTGGCTCTAAGGTCTCTGTGAACTCCCCCTGGTTACTTTGGCTCTGAGTTTTCTTTTCATTCCTGGATCTTAGGGATTTCCATTTATTGCTTTAGAATGTGGTTATATACTTTTCAATTGTCATATTTTATATGTTTTTAAATTTATTATATATATATAATTATGAAGTTTATATTTCCAGTGGGGGACATCTTTCCACATCAGTTCACTCTGCTGCAGTGACCTGAAATCCCCTTATATTTTTGTGTTTATGATCCAGTTCCATCTCTTCCAATAAATTATGAACACTTTTAAGGACAGAGAGTATTTCCTATTCATATTTTTATCCCACTCAAGTACCTAGCCTAGTTCTTTGCACTGAGGAGGTCCTCAGTGAATGTTGTTATTTTTCTTATTGTTATTCATTTTACTATCACCAACCTCAATGTTCAGGGGTGACAGAAAACCAGATTCTGGATCTGCTATGAGCATTTAAAGCATTCATCAGTCTATTCAGCCTTTGGCATTGCTCATCTGAATTTCATTATTCATGAACAACATCTTCCTCAGTCACCTTCAAGGACAAGTCATCATCTATTAGACCAATGTTTCTCAAAGTGCAGGTTGCAATCCATTAATGGGTCATGAAATCAATTTAACAAAATAGAGTAAAATAGAAAATAACCTACGAAGGTGCACCACATATGAAGGTGTAGGTACTGCTTATTGAAATTTTTGTTTCAGATGTGTGTTTGTTTGCATCGGTGTATAAGCACGCTGGGTCACCAGGCAAAATGTATCTGGGGCTGTAAGTCAGTGTAAAAATGATAGTCACTGATTAGATAATAGTCCACTTTTCCCTGAGACCCCATTCAACCTACCACCTATTTCTAAGAGGCCGATCTTCAAGAGTATTACTTGAAAAGCTAGGAAAACACAAGGCCTATCTTTCCCATGTGAAGTTCTTAGAGTATGACATCATGCTCCGGGACACAAAGGCCCACAGTTCCCTGGATTGAAAGCTCCACACATGGTCAAGGATACCCAGTGAGTCCTGAGAATCACAGCTATTCCCTGTGCTCCAGGCCCCTGTACTCCACCCTAATACCCCAGCAACTCTCTAGGCAGGCCTTTCAGCTGCTGCTCAGCAGGGTTTTGAGAGCCTTCAGTGCTGCTTCTCCAGGGTCTTGACCCCTAGACGGCTCTTTGAATGTGGCTCTCAAGGCCACCATGTAATATCCACCTGGGAGGACACCTGGGCAATTACTCCCCTGCACTCAGCTCCCAGGGACACCATCACCTGCAGAACTCCCCTATGCAGTCTAGAAAGCAGACGCATCAGCTGTAAAGACTTCACTTTGAGCATCAGCATTGTTATCAAGAAGGACCCCAGCACTTGTTCCTCCTCTGTACCATCTTGAACGTCTGCATATCACACAAGGATTCAACCCATTTCATATACAATGAACCCTGGTATGAAGGGTTTTGAGCCTCATTTAACTTCCCCGTTCAGTATATCCCAAGGTTTCACAATGGAAGAAAGAGCCAATTATCTCTCTGAAAAATCAGACTGGTATGTGTTGAGCTCCTACCCTGTGTCAGATACTTTCATACGCACTATCTCGTTTAATCTTTACAGCAACCCTATGAGGTCAGTATGATTATCCTCATTTTACAGATAAGGCATGTGAGGGTCAGAGAGGTTAAGTAACTTGCTAGAGGTCACCTAGCCGGTAAGTGATTGCTGAGCTGGGATTTGAACTCCAGTTGGGCAGACTCGTGACCTGAGCACTTAACCACTATTCCATACAGTCCTTCGATAAAGGAGCCTCTCTGTCAGTAAGGACATGGACTCCAGGACCAACTCATGCAGAACCAGAGCTTTCTCTGCATGACTGGCCTAAGAAGTGACCTGACCAGGCTGTAGATGCCTGCTCTCCAGCTACATCACTGTGTGTCCTTGGGCAAGTCACTTACCTCTCTGAGCCTCAGATTCCCCATCTATACCAATACTTGGACTATCTCCCTCAGAGGCTGATGCAAGGAAGACATAAGATAATTATGTGAAAGTATTTTGTAAAGCATAAAGTGCTTTGCCAATGAAATATCCTATTATACAAAGCCACATAATGAATTAGCTGAGTGTGTCTGCATTTTCCCTGTTGGATTGGGAACCCCTTCATTGGCTCCTGCTGCTCTTAGAATCAAACTCAAAACATCAGTTTCACCTGTGAGTCCTGCATGTTATGACCCTTTGTTCACTGCCCCTTTCTCAATGTGTTCCAAGTTTGCTGGCCCCTCTGTTCCTACCTCAGGGCCTTTGCACATGCTATTTTCTCTACCTGGTACATTTCTCACCTCTATCTACAACCTCTACTCTCCCCTCCCGCTTTGCCTAACTAACTGCTTAACTTGTAAATGGCAGATTAATTTCCTTGGGGCAGTCTTACATGACTAGGTAAGGTCACCCTATTACACACTCTTATAGCATTCCCTGTGCCTTTCTTCTTAGCATTTTGGAAAACATTTACTTTGCACCCTGTGTATAGTGAGGGTGGCTGTTTGTGGTTTAATATGTGTCCTCCTCATTGGAGGGGAAGCTTGGTGAGAGCAAGGGCCATATATGTTTAAGCAAGTGTTGCCTCCCCAGCAGCTGGCAGAGCACTTGGCACAAAGTAAGGGCTCCACAGATATTTGTGGAACACATTTGAAAAATCAATAAATGTGAGCAGAGACTGCTTTACTCATATTTTATCACCTATTTGATGTGCAACGAAGGTTTGTTATGCTACAACCATCTTGAGACTGGCATTTCTGAGCATGAGATCCATAAGATATAAATAGGTGTTACAGAAGAAAAATGGTCATGTAGTCAAATAATCTGAGAAACAGAAAGTTACATGAATGCAAACAGGATTTTAACTTTTTTTAACCACAGGACATCTTAGAGCCATGTTGGGGCCCTGACAGATGTCACTGCAGAGCAGAGCCCCCAACTCAACCATAATGCGCATGTGGTGTGAGTGAGAAATAAACCTTCGTTGCCCTAAATTACTGAGAGTGGGGATTGTTACAGCTGCATAGCCCAGTCTATCCTGACTAACACATCATCCATACTGAGTATTTTTTTTTGTCTAGGGACACTTTATGTTTTTTATTGAGGTAACATTGATTTATAACATTATATCAATTTCAGATATACATCATTAGATTTTGATTTCTGTGTAGACTACATCATGTTCTCCACCAAAGACTATTACCATCTGCCACTGTACACATGTGCCCTTTTACTCCTTTTGTCCTCCCCCACTCCCTTCCCCTCTAATCTTCCACCAATCTAATCTCCATATGTGTTTGTTTGTTGCTGTTTTTTAATCTTCCACATGTGAGTGAAATCATCAGGTAACTGTCTTTCTCTGACTTATTTCGCTTAGCATAATACCCTCAAGGTCCATCCATGTTGTCACGAATGGCAAGACTGCATATTTTTTATGGCTGAGTAGTACTCCATTGTGTGTATAAGAACATCCAACCCTCTTCTTGGGAACCCCTCTCATCTCAGGAAACTGCTAAGAATAAAGCAATTGGTCTTTAAGGGACACTTTCCCGACTGCAGAAAAATGTCTCCCAATCTCCAGCCTTTCCCTGTCCTCTGCATACTTGCCTGCATTCATTTATTCATCAATAAGACAAATATTAGAAATAATATAGTGTAGTGCACAAAAGCACGGATTTTGGAATTGGACAGAAACTCAGCTCTACCACCTAATAGCTATGAAGCCTTGGGAGAGTTCCTGAACTTCACTGAGCTTCAGTTTCCTTCTCTATAAAATGGGGATGATAATCCTTCCTTCAGGTAATGATTAATTGAGATACGTATGGAGCATTTAGCGTGGTGCCTGGCACGAAGTAAGCACTCATCAGTGCTGGTTATTATTACTGATATTCTTAAAATAGAACTTTCAACAACCTGCACTTACCTGGCTCACTGGCTTAAGTGACACCATCAATTCCTTTGTAAAACATGCTGACTTACACTCATGGCTCATCAAACGTCCGTGGCTAGGACGCCGAGCACTTGTACTCCCCCCATTTGGTTGAACTGCATGTTTACCAAGAGTCATTTGTTTTTAACTCAGCCTGTTTATGCCAGCTGTGCATATTATTCTTATTATATAATTTAACTAAATGTTACATAAACCAATAAAATATGAGTACAAAACTAATATTGCTGTTTGGAAAGATTCCATAATAGCAAGTTGATAAAAATTTTTGTTAGCAAATTATGCATTCGTGAAACAACTGGAAAAGAAGGGAGAAAATCATTTAAAAAATCTAGGACTCTGCACTCAGATTGTTTCTCAAGTACTTTTCAGTTTCCAACCCATGTTAAAGAAAACAAAACCAAAAATGGCAGCCAAGGCAATTTGGGTGGCTCATGCAAGAAAGACGATGGGATGCCAATCAGCATGCCCATACACAATGACAGGTCTTGGCCCTACATCTAAAAACTGGCGAGCAACTATTCTTTTATTTGTTTTAATCTAAAAATAAAACATTTAAGGTATTCAGAGGCAAACTGAGAGGTGATCCCAGCTCTCTAGAAATGTACGGTTCAGAGGGGGAGACTGAAAAGTAAGTTATTGATCCTGGTTGATTAGAATTCAGGTTAATGGAGCAGAGGGGAGGGGACGTCTAACTTAGGCAACTATGTGTAGGATTCCTGGAGGAGGTGACTCCTGAGCTGGCTCTGTCCTCCCCCACCTCTGTCCTTCAACTTCTTTCAAATCTTCCTCTAACATAAAAACCTGAAACTTGACCTCCAGCTTTGCCCTATGGTTCCCCTAATTTCAGGTCCTAGTATTGACAAAACCCCAAAGAGTGTTAGAGGGGATATGGCTGCCCTCCCTGGCATTAAGGGGGAGCCCTAAGGATCACAGAATGCCTTAGGTACCTATCATACATGCATTTCTTTAGACCTTCTGCGATTCTGTATGTATTTTCAGCTGTGCCCATCTCCCAGGGTGAGGTCTGTGAAGGGCTTGTGCAAAGCAGTGCTAATTTTCTTTGATCATTTTTCAAAATTAAACTTTTTATTCTAAGATGATTCACATGCATGTGTAAGAAATAATACACTTTACCCACTTTCAACAAGTGGTAACATTTTACAAAACTATAGAATAAAATCACGAACCAGATATTGACATAGATATGGCTGTGGTACAGAACATTTCCATCACCGCAAGGACCTCTCGTGTTGCCCATCTATAGCCGCGCCCACTTCCCTCCAGCCCTCACTCTCTCCTTAACCTCTGGCAACCATCTGTTCTCCATTTTTAAAATTTTGTCATTTTAAGAATATAGTATAAATGGAATCATACAGCATGTAACCCTCTGAGATTGGCTTTTTTTTTTTTTTTTTTTTAACGCAGCGTAGTTCTCTGGAGCGTCGTCCAGGTCGTGATGTACAGCAGTGGGTCATTCCTTTTCATTGCTGAGCCGTAGTCTACGGCGCGGATGTACCACAGTTTATTTGCCCGTTGAAGAACACTCATTCACTGAAGGACATTTGGGTTGTTTCCAGTTTTGGGTTATTATGAATAAAGCTACTGTGAACACTTGTATACGGTTTTGTGGGGACGTAAGTTATCATTTCTCTGGTGTAAATGCCTAGGAGTACAATTACTGGGTTATATGATAAGTGCATGTTTCATTTTTAAAAATAAATTTTCAAACTATTTTGTAGAGTGACTGTACCATTTTACATTCTCATCAGCCATGCATGAGTGATCACTTCTCTGCATGCTTGCCAGCATTTGGTATTGTCACTATTTTTTTCCTTTAAGCCATTTTGATAGGTGTGTAATGATCTCTCATTGTAGTTTTGTTTTTCATCACCCTGAATATCTTTTCATGTGATTATTTGCCATATGTATATACATAGCACATATGTATATCCTCTTTGGCAAAATGTTTCTCTTCATGTCTTTAGCCCATTTTCTAATTGGATTGCTTGGGTTTCTTACTATTGAGTTATAAGAGCTCCTTATATTCCAGATACTAATTATTTGTTGGATATGTGATTTGCAAATATTTTATCCCGGTCTGTAATTTGTCTTTTCATCCTCTTAACAGGGTCTTTCAACAGAGCTAAAGCCTTAGATTTTGATAAAGTCCAATTTATTAATTTTTCCTTGTATGGATCATGCTTTTGGTGTCAAGTCTCAGAATTCTTCGCCTAGTCATAGATCCTGACAATTTTCTCCTATGTTCTTTTCTAATGTTTTATAGTTTCATATTTTACATTTGAATCTGTGATTCATTTTGAGTTAATCTTTGTCTAAGGGGTGAGATTTAGGTCAAGGTTCTTCTTCTTTTTTTTTTTAACCTCTGGATATCCACTTGCCCCAGCACCGTTTGTTGAAAAGATTATCTTTCCTCCACTGAATTGCCTTTGCACCTTTGTCACAAATCAGCTGGGGCATAACTGTGTGATCTATTTCTGGATTCTCTGTTCTGTTCCATTGATTTATACCTCTACCAATACCACACAGTCTCGGTTATTGTCGCTCTATAATGTCTTGAAATTGTATATATTGATTCCTCCCACTTTATTCTTCTTTTTCAAAATTGTTTTAGCTTTTCTAGCTCCTTTGCCTTTACAAACAAATTTTAGAATAATTATATTTACTCAAAAAAATCTTGCTGGGATCATAAGAATGGTGTATCGGTTTGAGGAGAACTGCCATCTTTATGAAGTCTTCCGATTTGTGAATATGGTACGTCTCTCCATTTTTTAAAAGATCCTCTTTGATTTGTTTCATCAGCATTTTATAGTTTTCAGAATATAAGTCCTGTATGTGTTTTTTTAGATTTACACTTGAGTATTTCATTTTATTTTTGACTGATTATAAAAGTATTTTATTTTAAATTTCAGTGTCCATATGTTCATCACTAGTATATAGAAATACAATTGATTATCTATATTTATCTTGTATCTTGCAACTTTGCTGAACTCACTCATCAGTTCTAGGGGTTTTTTATTTGTTTGTAGATTCCTTGGGGTTTCCTAAGTAGACAATAATGTCTTCCTTTCTGATCGGTACGCCTTTTATATCCCTTTCTTGCCTTATTGCCTTAGCTAGAACTTCAAGCACTATGTTGAAAAAGAGTGATTAGAGTAGACATCCTTGCTTTGTTTCCAGTCTTGAAGGGAGGACATTCAGTCTGTCACCATTGAGTATAACTATAGCTGTAGGGTTTATGTGGATGTACTTCATCAAATTGAGCAAGTTCTCCTCTATTCCTATTTTTCAGAGAGTTTTTATATAAACACCACAAAATGCTGTTGAATTTTGGCGAATGCTTTTTCTGCATCAACTAATATAATCATACGATTGTTCTTTAGCTTGTCAATAGGGTAGAATACATTGATAGATTTCTTAATATTGAACCAGCCTTTCATGCCTTTCATGCCTTTTATTTCATGGAATAAACTCCAATTGGTTGTGGCAGACAATTCCCTGTATATATCGTTGGATTTGGTTTGCTAGTATTTCGTTGAGGACTTTTGCATCTATATTCAAGAGAGGTGTTGGTCTTGCAGGGTGTTTTCTGTGTGTGTACTGTCTTTGTCTGGTGATATCCAGGTAATAGTAGCTTCATAAAATTAATTAGGAAAGTGTTCCCTCCTCCTCTGTCTTCTGGAAGAGATTGTACAGAACTGCTGTTTATTATTCCTTAAACGTTTGGTAGAATTCCTCAGAAAAACTGTCTGGGTCTGGACATTTCCTTTTTAGGAGTTTTAAAATTATTAATTCAACTTCCTTAATAGCTAGAAGGCTGTGAAAATGATCTATTTCATATTGGGTGAGTTGTAATTTGTGTTTTTGAAGGAATTTTTCCGTTTCATCAAAATTGTCAAATTTAGTGTAGAGTTGTGTGTAGAGCTGTTCATAGTATTCTGTTACCCAGTTGATGTCTGCAGGGTCTGTGGTGATATCCCATTTCACTCTGACATCAGTAATTTGCGTCTTCTCTCCTTTTTCCTTCATCAGTCTTACTAAAGGCACGTCAATTTTATTGATCTTCTCAAAAACTCAGCTCGTTTCACTGATTTTCTCTATTTTTCTGTTTTCAATTTCATTGATTTCTGCTCCTATCTTTATTATTTCTTCTTCCTTTGTGTTTATTTTGCTCTTCTTTTTCTAGATTCTCCAGGCAGGAGCTTGTATTGATTTGAGACTTTTCCTCTTTTTTTTTTTTTTGGTGAGGAAGATTGGACCTGAGCTAACATCTGTTGCCAATTTTCATCTTTTTCCTTGAGGAAGATTGTCCCTGGGGCCGGCCCGGTGGTGCAGTGGTTAAGTTCACACGTTCCGCTTCTTGGCGGCCCGGGGTTGGCCAGTTTGGATGCCGGGTGTGGACATGGCACTGCCTGGCAAGCCATGCTGTGGTAGGCGTCCCACATATAAAGTACAGGAAGATGGGCACAGATGTTAGCTCAGGGTCAGTCTTCCTCAGCAAAAAGAGGAGGATTGGCAGTAGTTAGCTCAGGGCTAATCTTCCTCAAAAAAAAAAAAAAAAAAAAAAGATTGTCCCTGAGCCAACATCTGTGCCAGTCTTCCTCTGTTTTGTGTGTAGGATGCCCACACAGCATGGCTTGATGAGCAGTGTGTAGGTCTGAACCTAGGATCCAAACCTGCGAATCCTAGACTCCCAAGGCAGAGCACACAAACTTAACCACTATGCCACCGGGCCAGACCCCAAGAGACTTTTCCTCTTTTCTAATGCAGGACTTTAGTGCTATAAAATTTCCTGTCAGCACTGCATTAGTTGTGGCCAAGAAATTTTGATATATTGTATTTTCATTTTCATTGAGTTCAATGTATTTTTTTAATTGCAGTAACATTGGTTTATAACATTATATAAATTTCAGGTGTACATCATTATATTTTGATTCCTGTGTAGATTACATCATGTTCACCACCCAAAGACTAATTACAATCCATCACCACACACACAACTATAGTTGAAGACTTCAACCCCCTTCACTCTCCTCCCTCCCCCCTTCCCCTCTGGTAACCACCAATCCAATGCCTGTCTCTATGTGTTTGTTTGTCATTGTTTTATCTTCTGAGTGAGATCTTATGGTATTTGACTTTCCCCCTCTGACTTATTCCACTTAGCATAATACCCTCAAGGTCCATCAGTTTTGTCACAAGTGGCAGGATTTCATCATTTCTTACGGCTGAGTAGTATTCCATGGTGTATATAGTTCAATGCATTTTTTATTTCCTTTGTGACTTCCTTTTTGACTCATGGATTATTTACAAATGTGTTGTTTTGTTTTGAAGCGTTTGAAGAGTTTCCTGTTATCTTTATGTTATCGATTCCACTTTTAAAAATTCCATTTGTGGTCAATGAACACACTATTTATAATTTTAATTCTTTTAAATTTGTTGAGGTTTGTTTTATGGCCCAGGATATGGTCTTAGTGTACGTCCCATGTACACTTGAAAGTAATGTGTATTCTACTGTTGTTGGATAGACTGTTCTATAAATTAGATCCTGTTGGTTGATGGTGGTGTTGAGTTCTGATGTTTCTGGTTGGTCTATCAGTTATTGAGAGGAGGTGTTGCAGTCTTCAACTATAGTTGTGTATTTTTCTCTTTCTCTTTTCAGCTATATTATTTTTTGTACCACATATCTTGCAGCACTGTTGCTTGGTGCATACACACTTAGGATTGTATGTCTTCTTGGTGAATTGTCCATTTTATCATTATATCATATCCTTTTCTGTCTCTGGCAATTTTCTTTGCTCTGAAATCTAACTTGTCTGATATTAATATGGCATATGGACTGATATACATATAGACTCCTGCTTTCTTTTGATTAATATTTTGTGATATGTCTTTTTCCATCCTTTTGCTTTCAACCTACCTATATATGAAGGTTATATTTTATATTTGAAGTGCATTTCTTGTATATTTTCTCGTATATTTCTTGCATATAGTTGGGTCATGATTTTTCATCAATTCTGCCAATCTGTCTTTTAATTGGTGTTTATATCATTTACATTTAATGTAATTATTCATATGTTAGAGCCTAAGTCTGCGCTTCTTTTTTTTTTTTAAAGATTTTATTTTTTTCCTTTTTCTCCCCAAAGCCCCCCGGTACATAGTTGTATGTTCTTCATTGTGGGTCCTTCTAGTTGTGGCATGTGGGGCGCTGCCTCAGCGTGGTTTGATGAGCAGTGCCATGTCCGCGCCCAGGATTCGAACCAACAAAACACTGGGCCACCTGCAGCGGAGCGTGTGAACTTAACCACTCAGCCACAGGGCCAGCTCCAGCGCTTCTATGTTTTATTTCCTGTTTGTTCTCTCTGGTTTTCATTTCTGTGTTCTTTTCCCTGCCTTTTCATGCATTACTTGAACATTTTTTTAGAATTCTGCTTTTATTTTCTATGAGGTTTTTGAGAATATCTCTGATAATTTTTTCAGTGGTTTCTTTAGGTATATTATATGCACATATCACATAGAGCGTACTTATACAAATCTAGATGGTATAGCCTACTACACACCTAGGCTACTTGGTACTAACCTTGACCATCATTGTATATGCGGTCTGCCATTAGCTGAAACATTGTTATGTGATGCATGACTTTATTGTATTTCTGTATACTAGCAATAAACAATAAGATATGGAAATTTTAAAAACATACCATTTACAATAGCATCAAAAAATAGTAAATACTTAGGGATTAATTTGACCAAAGATGTGTAAGACCTGTACTCTGAAAACTATAAAACATTGCTGAGAGAAATTAAAAAAGACCCAAATAGGGGCCGGCCCAGTGGCGCAGCGGTTAACTGCGCATGTTCCGCTTTGGCAGCCTGGGGTTCGCTCGTTTGGATCCCAGGTGCAGACAGGGCACCACTTGGCAAGCCATGCTGGGGTAGGCGTCCCACATATCAAGTAGAGGAAGATGGGCATGGATGTTAGCTCAGGGCCAGTCTTCCTCAGCAAAAAGAGGAGGATTGCCAGCAGTTAGCTCAGGGCTAATCTTCCTCAAAAAAAAAAAGACCTAAATAAATGGAGAAATATTATGTTCAATATTGTTAAGATGTCAATACTCCCCAAATTGACCTATAGATTCTGCAATCTCAAAATCCCAGCAGGCTTTTTATGTGTAGACATTGACAAATGGATTCTAAAATGTGTATGGAAATACATAGGTCCTAGAAGAGCCAAAACAACTTTGAAAAAAATTTGGAAGGCTTACACTAACTGATTTCAAGACTTATAAAGATCCAGCAATACAGTGTGGTTCTGGTATAAAGACAGAAAAACAGAACAATGGAGCAGAATAGAGAGTCCAGAAATAAACCCGCACATAAATGGTCAGTTGATTTTTGACAAAAGTACCAAGGCAATTCAATAGGGAAAGAATAATCTTTTCAACAAATGATACTGGAACAATTGGATAGGCATATACAAAAAAAAAAAAAAATCGTTGACCCTTAATTAGTTTGAAGAGGATCCTAGACCTAATATAAGAGCTAAATCATAAATCTTCTATGAGAAAACACAGGAGAAAATCTTAGTGACCCTGGGTTTGGAAAAGATTTCTTAAATATGACAAAAAAGTGCAAACAATTTGAAAAATCAATAAATTGGACTTTAGCAAATTAAAAATGTTTGCTTTTCAAAAGACATTGTTTTAAAAAATTAAAAAATAAGCCATACAATAAATATAGGAGAAATTATTTGCAAAACATATATCCAGCAAAGCACATATGTTCTAGAATATATACTGAACACTTACAGCTCAACAGTAAGAAGACAACAATCCAATTTTTAAAATAAGCAAAAGATTTGAACACTTAACCCAAGATGATATACGGATGGCAAATAAGCACCTGAAAAGCTGTTCAACATCATTAGTTATTAAGAAAATGCAAATTAAAACCAGAATGAGATACCACTACATACCCACTGGAATGGCTAAGGTTAAAATGCTGATCATACCAGATACTGGCAAGGATGTAGAACAATTGGAATTTTCATACACTGATGGTTGGTGTGTATAATGGTGCAACCAATTTGGAAAACAGTCTGACAGTTCCTTATAGAGTTAAACATACACTTACTATATGACCCCGCCATTCCACTTCTAAGAGAAATAAAAGCATGAAGATTTTAAACAAATGTTCTTGACAATTTTCTTTGTAACAGCCCCAAAGTGGAAACAACCCAATGCCCATCAACTAGCCAATGGAGAGGCAAACCGAGACACACTGCTGTGTGTTCATAAGACGGACTGCTACCCAGCAATAAAGGGGTGAGCTACTGATACACGCAACCGCACGGATGAATCCCAAAATAACGATGCTGAGTGAGATAAGTCAGAAACAAGGAAGAGTCCACTGACATAAAATTCTATAAAATGCCAACTAACCTGTACTGACACAAACAGCTTAAAGTTTGCCTGGGGATGAGGGTGCAGGCTGAGGAGGGGGAGAGAGGGATCATAAAGGGAAATAAGGAGACTTTGAGGGTCTGGATATGTTCATTATCTTGATTGTGGTGTTGGTTTCATGAGCGTCCGCATATGTCAAAACTTGTCAGATTGTTCATTTTTATTACGTGTAGTTTATCATTTGTCACTTATACCTTGTATAATGATATAAAAGAATATTCTTTGGCCCCACCCCAGGCCTGCTGAATCAGAAACTGTGGGAGTGGGCAGTTTGTGATTTCACACTCGCTCCAGGTGATTCTGATACACAGCAAAGTCTGAGACCACTGATTTAGGCGATAAACTCCTAGCGGATGGTTGAAATAAGGCTCTAGCTTGGGGCACAGTTGTCCCTTGGTATAGAGGGGATTGGTTCCAGGGACCCCGCAGATACCAAAATCCGTGGATGCTCAAATCCCTTGTGTAAAATGGCGTCATTTTTGCATACAACCAACACACATCCTCCCTGATCCTTTAAATCATCTCTAGCTTACTTATAATACCTAATGCAATGTACATGCTGTGTAAATAGGTGTTATATTGTATTGTGTAGGGAATAATGACAAGGAAAAAAGTCTGTGCATGTTCAGTACAGACGCAACTATCGTAGGCCTTTCCATCCACAGTTGGTTGACTCCGCAGATGCCGAATTTGTGGCTAGGAAAGGCCAGCAGTACAGATTTGAGAGCCACCCGCTCGGAAGCCATAGCTGAAGCTGTAGGACGAGGGGATTTAGAGAGGAAAGAACAGAAAGCAAGAAGTGGGGACTCAGAGAAAACCTACCCTCAGGAGACAGGAAGAAAAGAGGAGCAGGTGACAGAAGCAAGGAAGCAGCCTGCGGTTAGCAGAAGGGACACAACAGACGCTGAGGAAGGGGTTTTAAGACACCAGGTCATCAATAACGATGATACCAATGTGGTACCTTATATCTGCCTAAGTGCTGTCCAGTTTCCAAATCATTTCCATATACGTTAGTGCATGCTCCATACCACAGGTGGGCAGACAGCACCGATAACGTTATACCCAGTAGGCAGCACAGTCTGCAGGAGAAAGCCCAAGATGTGGAGTCAGACAGACCTGGTGGAATCTGCCTCCTTCACTTACTCAAGTGTGTATTTGATCAAGTTTCTTGAACTCAGTTTCCATTTCCCTATTTTCAAAATGAGGATAATTCTACCACTAACAGGGTAGAATATCTGTGATAGGTAAAAGGACTCACAAAGCTGTTAGTCTGTTAGAGAAGCTGTTAGAGAGGATGGCTCCAGGAGAGGGACTTGTCTTATTTCCCATTTGTCTCCCACAGCACCTTGCACACCATAGGAGCTCAAGAATTATTTGAATTGAAAGACTCAGAGGAGATTCAGAAAGTGGCCAGTGACTGAGATGGACATAAAAGATGGAGAGAACCGAGGTTCTGAGTTGAGGAGCTTGCTGGACCCGCCTCCCTTGCTGACGTCTATATCTGCCACCATTTCCGTGCCCCTTACCAAAACTGCAAGTCCCCGGAGGCTGGAAAGTGAACAGGTCTCAGAGGAGGACTTCAAAGGCCTCACCCCAGGCTCCTGGCATCTCTGGCAGGGAGGATGAAGAAACGGATGGTCCAAAAAAGAACCCGAGGCCAGGGCTGAGTTGCTGGGTTTTGGAGGAAGCCTGCCTGGGTTGCTGAGGGGAGGGAGGAGGGGAGGGAAGGCTCTCTACCTTCCCAGGTTCCCATGCGTCTTCACTGTCCAAATCCAGACCCCACTCGAGGCAGCCTCCATCACACAAATGACACATCTTATTATGGGGTGCAGAGGGTGACTCTTAAAGACAGAAGCGGGGGGGGGGGAAGAAAGCAGAGAGGGAGGACATGGGAGAAGGAGGAGAGAGGAAAAGAGGGACAGAGGGAGACAGAGAAGGAGGAGATAGGATAGAGTGTTGGGGGAGAGGGAGACGGGGTTGGGGGGGAGGCGGAGAGAGACAGAGAATTTTTCCCAAGCAAGGAAATTACATAGTTAATAGAAACAAGTATCTAACAGTTGATAAACAAACATCCGGGTCATTGAGTCTGATTGTCTTTCCAACTGTCTGCCCCGCAATTTATCTGTTTATCTCTATGTCCATCTCTCTATGCATCCATTCATGTACCCATTTCTCTCTTTCTGCATTTTTTTTTTTTTTGGTGAGGAGGATTGGCCCTGAGCTAACACCTGTTGCCAATCTTCCTCTTTTTGCTTGAGGAAGATTGTCGCTGAGCTAACATCATGCAAATCTTCCTCTATTTTGTATGTGGGATGCCGCCACAGCATGGCCTGGTGAGCAGTATGTGGGTCCATACCTGGGATCTCAACCCAAGAACCCCAGGCCACCAAAGCAGAGCACGTGAACTTAACCACTATGCCACGAGGCCGGCCCTTCTTTTTGTTTTTCACTTTGTCTAACTAGCCAGATATCTGCATGTCCTAGGTTTGATGACCTGTCTTTTTCCTCCTTCTCATTTGTTTTTCTACCATTTTTGATCTATCTAATCACCCGGCTGACTATCCCATAATATACCCATAATATACTTGCCTGCCTGGTAGTGATCTGTTTATCCATTTTCCTTCTCTCAGTCTCTCTCGCTCACACACATACCTCCATTTGTCTATTTGCTGATCATTCTGCTTCTCTGTTCATCTGTCTGGAGTTGGTACATACATGAACACACTATCCATCTGCCTCTCTGATGGTCTGTCAACCTGCCCGCCATTTCCATCTGTCCATTTCCATTTAGCTATTTGTACAACTTTTTGTTCATCTTTCTACTTTTCCTCCCTCCCTTCCTCTCTCTCCTCCTTCCTTCCCCCGACCTTTCCTTCCTCCCTTCCCTCCACCATCTATCTACAGCTGTTCAGTCATTCATTCGATAAATATTTATTGAGCACCTACTGTGTGCTCAGCTCTGTGCTAGTCTGGGGATATTAAAGGTGGTTAGTAAGATGTGGTTCCTATCCTCAAGGAACTTGTGACCGGGAACTTACCATGAAGAAGAGTGACAAAGAAACCAACTTTCCCCACATAGAGGGTGAGGGCTGATGTGGCGCTGTGTACAGGAGGCCATGGGAACACTGAGAAAGAGAATCCCAATCAGACTGGGGCCAGAGAAGGTTTCCTGGAGGAGTCAGTGGCCTGTTTGTCTGCATATGTCTCCATCTGCCAGTCCTTCCATTTATCCCCCCATGCTCCAATCCATATTTCCATTTGTCTAATGCATCTCTGTCCTTCTGTCTGCTTACTTAGTATCCATCTACAAACCATCTGCCTATCTCTTTGTCAGTTGAAGAATCTGTCTATTGTCTAACTGTTGGTCATCTTTCTATCTGTATGTCTTTCTGTCTATTGGTTGGTCTCTCCAAGCGTGTCTCTCTCCAGTTCTCCATTATTTGTCTGCCAATTTGTCGTTGATTTGTGTTGTAGTTAGGATGCTTTTGGCTGCAAGTTATGGACGACTCTACCAAAAGTGCCTTAGATGATAAGAAAAATATTCTCTCACATAACAAGAAATTTGGGGGCAGGGAGATTCCCAAAATGGTTAATGTGGCCCAGTGGCATCATTCAGCACCCAGATTCTTTTCACATCTCTCTTTTGCCATCCTTGGCATGTCACTTTTAACTCAGGAGGAACCTCAGGGTCTCAAAAAGGCTGCAGCAGCTCAGCACATTACATCTTCATATAGCAAAGTCCAAAATCCAGAAGGAGAGAGGGGGCACATCTCTTCCATAGGTCCTTTTATAAGGGTGATGTAAATTTTCCCCAAAGGCTCTCTAACAGACTTTCTCCTACATTTCAATGGTCAGAGTTGTATCACATATCCATTCCTAAATCAATCCTTGGCAAGGCGAATGGAACTACTATGATTTTCCTGGACCAGCTAAGACTTACCTCTGGGGCAAGGGAGGGGTTCAACCCTTCCCAAAGCCCTTGGTCTCCAAACACCGAACAATAAAGTGGATTCCATTAGCAAGGAAGGAGGATGCAACACGGGACATGGCTGTTGGGGAGGTCCATTCTGTATGCTGAGCTATACATCCATCTTCTCTGTGCAATCAGTTGTCCATCTATCTGTCTATCGATTGATCTGCCTGTCTGTTGGTCTGTCAGTCATTCCTGGAGATTGTCTGACTGCCTGCCTATTCATGTCAGTCTGTGTGTCTATTGGTACGTCTATTTATCTGTGTCTCTATTTGTCTTTTGGTCTGTCTATAAATAAATCTATTAATCAGTTTGTGTGTTTAGTCAGTATGTCTATCTGTCTCTGTTCTTCCATCCATCTTGATTTTCTGTCCACGATTGCCCTTCTCTCCCTCACCTGTCCTGTATTTAACAAATGGATATCTCGTTTCCTTTTCCCCCACAGAATAGTCTGAAATAACTCTTGAAACTCATCACTCCGGACAAAACACAGACCCCAAGGCCCAGATCTACTAACAAGAGAGATGGCAGCAGGGACAGAGAGCCAGAGTTCCCAGCCCACCACCCCACGGGGCACCATCTCCTCTCTTCCCAGGTCCTGCCCAGAGATTCAGCTGCTGTGGTCTCTACCCGTGGAGGTCAGGCCCTCCCTAAGCCATCTGAGCTCTGAGTGATTTCATTCATTCATTTACTTTTGAGCAAATATTTACTGAGCACCTACTATGTGCCAAGCATGTCCTTAGGTGATGGGGATACAGAGGGGATAAATGGTTCTGCTGCTATGGGGCTTACAGTCTGTGCATAGACATGTCCACACATAGCCACACTCACACAGGCTTATACACCATGATGGGTGCTCCCATGTGCATGCACACACCGGTTCTCAAATACGTGTTTATTCAGACATACACAGCCACACTCAGGCCCTGCAAACATTTGTTGAACCTAATATGTGTATGGCATTTAAGTCAGTGCTGTTCAAAAGCACATCTTACATACACACATGCACACACATGTACACACACTTACACAGTTAACTGCCCTGGGACCCCAATAGCAGAGCACAGGACAGTGGCCCAGGAGTCTCATTTCTGTTCCCACATCTAGTCTTGACTCCCTGCATGACCTTGAGTAATGACTTCCTGACCTTGCAGTGCGCCCTTGTCCAAAAGTGGGACACCTGCCCAGGGATGACCCGTCCTCTCATTCCCTTGAACTGCTCTACTCACGCTCCTGATCGGCACGGAAGTTGCTTCCAATCTGTCTCTCACTGAGAGCACGTCCCTTTCCCTCCTCTCCTCTCTGCCTGTCTGGCTCCCTTCGTGTCTCTGCAGGGTCGCCCCAGACAGTGCTCCTGCCTCTGTGTTTCCCTTCAGGGTGAGACTGCGTTCAGGCATGGGTCTGTCTGTGTGGTGCTGGAGGATTAGGATAGAGTGTTTGAGTTCATGTCTGAGTATACATTTGAGCTGCTGTGTATTCCTATGTGTGTCTGCTGTGGGTCTCTGTGTGTCTTTATCCAAGTGTGTGCGCACACACACACTCACACACACACACACGAGTGCCTGGCTCCCCTAATATGCTGAACGGACCATTACGCCTCTTGCATGTGGGGCTGGGGGTGGATGGGGGGGACAGAGGGAGGCAGCAGGATTCTGTAAGAACATTAAATCCCAAATAAAGTAGAAAATATTTTTTAAAATTACCGACTTCCCGTTTTCTCCGAAATGGAGTGAAACGAGGCTGGTCCCGAGGCGGGGGCTCCGCGGGGCCAGCCATTGGAAAGGGGCAGTGCTTTATTTTTTATTTTTGTAATAAGAGGAACTGAATTAGAAAAAACGGGGAAGGAAGAGCAGAGTCAGATTGTTAAAGGATTCAATGAGCTGTGGCCAATGTATTCGAAAGGTGCTTAAGGCAGCAGAGCCGCTCACCAAACACACACTCGCATGCACGCACACACACACACAGTCACACACAGCCACACCAAGGCACCACACGCCGCCATCACACTCACACGACCAAGACAAAGGCACATTCAGCCACACTCACATTGAGACACACACCCAGAGACACACATAGGGCACACAGACACACTAAACCCATCCCCACACATCCCACACAGAGGCAGCACACACTCCAAGATGCACATTTCCATCTCAGGTGCCCGGGCAACTGAGATACAACTCAAGACACAAAATAATCTCTTGCAAACAGATACACACAATGATATAAACGCCCAAAGACAGACACACACATTCACAGTCACACAAAGACACTCACACTCAGCATTCCTGGATCTACACAGTATTTTCATAGATTTTATTACAACTGCCAAATAGACATCTAACACCTGTAAAGTCACCGGCACAACAAACTCATCACTAATAGAATCCACGCTTACTGCCATACTTGTTCACTCACCCAGACCCCACCATGACTAGTACACAAAGACATTCAGGCCCCAGACACACCCACACCATCACACACAGTCACCCAACACGCCCCACGCGCGATTATTAACAGTGATACTGCACGTTTACAGAGAGATTTACGGTTGGACATTTATTTCAGTCTATTTAAGCCCCACAGTAATCCTGTGAAACAGATGCCCTCATCCCTACTCTAGAGATGAAGCATGGAAGCTCAGGGAGGTTAAATGACCTGCCCAAAGCCACACAGCGGCAACCCGCCAAGCCAGGACGCCAGCCCCCTGATTTAAAATTTAGATTCCCACACGCAGAGAGCTGAGCAAACACAAACACACGCGGTCTTGCTCACACATTCTTGTGCACTCAGCCTCCCACTCATTGATTGACGCAGGTTCAAATCCACATCCACAACAGTAACCCGCGTGTGGCGCGCACAGCCTCGCGCGCAGTCACCCTCTTCTAACGCCCTTTCTGGTTTTCCGTTTCTCCAGTGGCCTCCTAACCCTGCCTCCCATGGACAGGCTGAGCCCAGGTAATTTTTTAGTGGACAGAGAGGGGGCTGGAGCCACACTCTTCTCCTTCCACCTCTGAGCCGCATTCCTCCCACCCCACCGAAAGAAACTCCCCCTCGTGGCTGCCCCCACCCTCGCCTCGGGGCCTGGGAAAGGTGAGCTCCAGCTTCCCCCAGCCTCACTCCTCCCACACATTCTAACCAAGGGGACATTAAAAAGTGCTGACAGGGCAGGGGAGAGGCCACCTGCCTGCCCGCCAGTCGGGCCACTTTCATCTCAACCGCCTCCTGCCATAGCCTCCCACCCTGGCCTTCCCTCCCCCAGGTCCTTCCTTATTAATCTGGCCCCATCTGCTCAGCCCCGACCCGCCCAGTCGCCCCCCCATCTCCCTTCTCCCCTCCAGCGCCAGCCAGCGGGGGAGGCTGCAGCTCCCCAACATCCCAGGGGTGCCAGGCGGAGGCTCCACTCCCTGCATCCATCGTCCCAGGCGCGTGCAGAGCGCCTCCAACAGTCCCTGGGAAGCTTGTTTTCCTCTGGATTTATGGCAGAAGACAGGGGTCTCCTACACCCCCCAAGACACACAGACACATCACTCCACCCGAGCCTCGCCCGGTCAGGGCACGCATCCCACACACCGATGGTCCTACATTCCAGGGCACAGCAACATGCACAACCACCCACCCTCAGCCACACCCACTGTTGTTGTTACATCAAGTAATACACACCACAAGGACAGTCACACACAATGACACCCAGAGGAGACTTACACCAACAGTCACAGGATAACAGTTACTCACAGTGGTCATCATTTAGAGCACACGGTCAACACATCCACACATAAGCACTCACATGTACTGACACAATGCATCCACACCACACACTAGGACACATCCTGTTGGACGCCCATAACAACAATGGAACAGTACCTGGCCCACAGTGGCACTTAATTTAATATTTGTTAAATTAATAAATGATATAGTAGCAACACATTCTCACACTACAATGCACACATAAACCTTAGAGCCAAAATGCATACGCCACAAAAAGTGGAAACAAGGCCTGCTAAGAACACCCCAAGCAGCATGTGACTGAAGTCAGAAAAACAGGCAGAAGGAGATGGAATGAAAGGACCCTCACCGGGACAGGCTTGAGGACACGTCACTCAGTTACCTTTTGCAACTGGACCCATCTTTCTGAAACGCCAGTCGAATGCTAGAACAAAGCCCCAGCACTCATCTCAGTTGCGCGGCCCCATCCAGCATGGCTCCCGCTTCCCGCCTCCAGCCAAACTGGCCTTCTCTCATCCCACGCCACTCCGTCCTGCCACAGGGCTTCGCACATGCTGCTTCTTCCACCTGGAACACCCTTCTCTCCTCTATTCTCCCAGTTTACCTTTAGCTCTCGGCTCCAGGTCACTTCCTAACTAGGCTGAATCCCCACTCTAGGGACTAAATTTTGCGTCCCCCCAAAATCCATGCATTGAGACCTAATCCCCAAGGTGATGGTATCTGGAGGTGGCACCTCTGGGAGGTGATTAGAATGGGATTAGCGCCCCTGTAAAAGCAACTCCAAAGAGCTCCCTGGCCACCAGGTGAGGACACAGTAAGACAACGGTGTTCTATGAACTGGGAGCAGGCCCTCACCAGACACTGAATCAGCCAGTGCCTTGATCTGGACTTCTCAGCCTCTAGAACTGCGAGAACTTAACTTGTGCTGTTTATAAGCCCCTTGGTGTACAGTGTTTTTGTTCTAGCAGCCCGAATGGACTGCCAGGCCACCTACGAGCCCGCCTATCCACTGTTGGTCATCTTCTCACAGAGGTAGTTTTTCTGCCCGCATCGCTAGACTGAAAGCCCCATGAGGGCACACAGTGTCTTTGCTTCCACTGACTCCCAGGACTGGTACCTAATAACCCAAGAGCCTACTGTGTACCCAGCACACAGTAGCTGCTCAATAAACATCTGCCAAGTAAGTGAACGATGAACACAAAGTCATAAAAAAACACTAGAGGGACAGCTCAGCTAGAAGTTAGTAAGTCTTTGAATACTAGAAGCGGGAGGAATTTGGGGAAATCCTGAGTTTTCGCTCTTGCTGTGTGACCTTAGGCGAGTCCCTTCATCTCTCTGGGTCTGTTTCCGCGCCTGTAGATGAAACACATCAGACTTTCAAAATGTGCTCTGTGGAGCTCTCAGGGTTCTCGAGAGCGCCCAAGGCTGCTATGGGCAAGGGCTGGGGCAAGACGGAGCAAGCTGGAGCCATAGCACCTCTGTTTTTATGTGTGTGTGTACGTGTTTTCAAAATTGAATAGAAGGTTCCAAAGTTTAAAATATTCTTTAAAACCCCTAGACTAGGTGACCTCTAGTTCCCTTCCAGAATATTACAGTGCCACAGAAGAAAATGCTTCCCAAACGGTAAAATAGCAGACACGTGCTGCTGTTTATCTACCAGGTTATCTGAGTGGACCCCCCACCTGCAGAATTGACAGAGGAAAGGAGCAATAAGAATTGAATGAGCCCAATTGGAGGAGGAGTCCTAGAGGAGAGGAGTTTTCAACGTCCTCTGCTGATTCCTGACTCTGGTGTCAGACTCAGGGGCCAGGGAGCTGGTGGGGGAGGGATCAGGGCACCACTTCCCAGCAGGAACTGTGATCAAAGCAATGCCGAAAAAGGCAAGTCCGGCCTGAATGGGAGTCGCAGACGATGATGGGGGAGGGGAGAAGGGCGCAGGGTAGTCCACAAGCTTTCTGAAAAGCCCCACGCACTGAGGGTGGCAAGCAGGAAAGAACTCTACAGGCATGTCACCATCCGGGAGCTGACCTTTGTCCTGGGGAGGGAAGGCGGGAGCACAGGAGTCTCGAATCGCCGAGTCTGGAGGGCACAGTAGGAAAGTCAGATAAATCAGGATAGTCACAGGCCACGGGCTATCCTTTTCTCTGCCTCCCTGAGGCCAGGGCAGAGGAAACAGCCTGAACTGGGGCATAAGTGAGGGGTGAGGGGCACAGAAAGGCCACAGAACTGAGCCTGGAGAAATCCACTACTTCGTACCTAAGGTGGGGCTGGTTCCTTGGGAACCCCTTAATTCAGAGAAGAACCCCCACTTGTGTTCCTTCCCTTCTCTCAGCCTGTGTTTCCTCTCTCTCACATTCACCCTCTTCAACCTGCCTTGGGAACCACAGCTCCATCCCCGTCTCCTTGAATTCCCAAACTCCTCCAGCCCACAAGCCACCTTCACCCACTGCCTCCTCCCCCTGCGGCCTCACTGCCCACCTCCAGCCTCCACCCTGCTGCTGTCCTGAAGTCACTTGCTCTGGAAGCAGCTGGCCGCTAGGCCTCTTCTCTGCGGTCCCTGTGCTGGGGATGCCCTCCCGGAAGCCCTCTGCGCCCTCCTAGTTCTCCGACTCATTCGTCCCAGCAACTCTGCTCCTTCCCTCTCTGCAGAAGGGGCCCAGGCTCAGCCTCAAGGTTCCAGTGGTCCCCGTCCACACTCTCTTCCATGACCAACTTATCTACAAGCAGGGCTTCAGATTCAACTAGCAACCCCATTGGAATGAGCCCCCAAAGGGGCCCTGTTTTATATGCGTATTGAGTGTCATGGGTACTCAATAGGTGTGGATTAATGCCTCCCAAATCGGTACTTCAGTCCTGACTTCCAACCGGCATCTCCAGCACCTCAGCAGACATCTCCTCCCAGACTCCCCATCATCACCTTAAGTTCACTGCGATCACCTTGAGTCCCAAACCCGCCCACCTCTCCCAGAATTCCTTCCAGGTTACGTGCCTGCTGGATCCAGCCTAGCCCACTCTCATTCACGCATCTTCACACTGGGCAGTCTTCCTCCAAATGTCCCTCAGTGTGCTACTTATCTGCACGCCCAGCCCCAAACCCAGCCCAGCTCATGTGCCTTTACTGCCAGGGTTTGTTCCCACTCCCCTAATGAGCCCCAGATTCTCTCCTCCCCTCCAACCTCTTCCCCGGCTGCAGGAGCCATCTTCCTGAATATGGCAGGGCCCTGGTCCAGAACCCCCTGGCTCTCCACTTTTCCTGCTCAGTGCCCAGACCCTCAGCCTGGCCTTCTGGGGTTTGGTCCCAGCCCACCTTTGCAGTCCTCCTCTGCCCTCCCCTCCCCTGCAGGAAGCCTTGCCTCCAACAGGGTCTGAGACTTCCCAGGCCCTCACAGACCTCCAGGTTCAAGCCGAATGCCCCACACTTGCTCCAGCTGCTCCGATCTCTGCAACTGCTGCTCTTCTGAGGAGGTAAATCCCAAGCATCCTTTCCAGCTGAGTTTCTCCTGCACACTCTCACTGGGATGTGAGTGACCACTATTACCACTCCTGAATCCTGCCCACCAGAAGCCAGGGGCTCTTCCAGGCTACTCTGACAGCAAAAATGTCCCTGGTTGAGAACCACTGGTTGGAAGCTCACCTTTCCCCCGCTCCCTCAGCCTCTCTAAACACCAATATGCCCCACGACCTTCTTTCCTTCCTCAAAGTCCTTAGCTTCTGGCTGGAGGCTGTGAGGAATACAGATAATAATAATGATAATAATAACAGCATCGCTTAAGTAGCACTATGTACTAGACACTGTTTTAAGTCCTTACATATATTAATTCATTTAACCCTCACAACAATCTATGAGATACTATTACTATTAGCCCCACTCTTCAGATGAGGCAAGTGAGGGAGAAATTAAGTAACTTGCACAAAGTCACCTACCTTGTAAGTACCTGATAAAAAGACATAATAGAAAACACAGACTTTGGAGTCAGAAAAACCTTTTGAACACTAACTCTGCCACCAACTGGCTGTGTGACCTTGGCCAAGTTACTTCCCCTCTCTGAACCTCAATTCCCTCCTTTGTAAAAAGGTAATAATAGCACCTAATTCATAGGCGGTCTTGTGAGAATTAAATTAATGTAGAACAGTGTTTGGCACAAAGCAACGCTTTGCATCTTTCTGCATCTCCTCGTGTTCTCTCCACTCAGAGCCCACCTCAGATACTTAAAAAGAGTAACAATGACAACGCCTCACATTTAAACTCAGGCTCTTGACCCGCACTGTTCCATCAAGCCTCCCAGGCCAGCCTCTGGCAGCTGTTCCTCCCTCCCTCCCTGCCCTCATGGTGTCCTGGCCTCTAGCTCCTGAGCCTGCTGTAACCTGGTCGCACCACAGCTCTCTTGCTCCATCCTGCTCCCAGAAGCAGAGCATCAGATCTGGCCCAAGGCAAACTCCAGCCCAGCCCCACCGGGCAACACATCAGATGCCCAGACTGCTCCTTCGATTCCCGCCTTCCTCTGTGGCCCTCCAGCCCAGCCCCGCCCTGGCCACCTGTACTTGAAGGAGCTGACCTCAACCTTGACTCCGGCTTTTAGGAGATCGAAGCCCGGGTCCAGCTGGAGCCCCTCGACTTCACCCCTTTCTCCCCATCTCTCTGAGACTTTGACCTCTTCCAGGCTCTGGCTCCCTGTCCTTCCTTCCCTTCTAGAACTTGCTTTTCCCATGTCTGCCCTGTCTAGTAGCTTCAGTCTCTTTCTCTCTGATGGCTCCTCCTCTGTCCTCTATCTCCAGACTTGCTCCTCTCCCCCTGGCTAACAAACCTTTGCTGCAGCTTCTTTTTCAAAATACGGGCCTGTCTCTAATCTTCTGTGAATTTCTCAAAGGATAACCTACGTTTGTCTACACTTGCTGCCCCATTGCTTCTCCATTTACTCACTCTTTAAACCCTACCAGGAGGAAGATGGGCATGGATGTTAGCTCAGGGCCAGTCTTCCTCTGCAAAAAGAGGAGGATTGGCAGTAGTTAGCTCAGGGCTAATCTTCCTCAAAAAAAAGGAAATAAATAAAAATGAACCCTACCATTCTGCTGACTTCTTAATCACCAACTCTAATGACCTTCCCTGGGTCCTCACCCCCAACTCCTACCCCAACTCCTCTTTTGAGTTCGAGGCTGTGGCCACCCACCCTGTGTCTCCCTCCATCTCAAGGATTCCACTCTCTTGCTTCCGCTCCCGCTTACCTGGGAAACGCTTCTCTGGCATGTTCACGTCCTGCCCTGAAACCCTCTTCTCCTCTCTTTGTCTCCTTGGGTGCTCTCCTCTGCTCCTCCAGCCTCAGTCCTCACTGTCTCTCCTGTGAGCCCAACCCTGAGTTTCCTCCCTCTGGCTGCAGCCTCACACCTCCCGCTGTAGCAAATCTCTCTGCCCTTCTCTCCCACTCTGCCCCAACAGTCACCCAGCCCTCTAACCACGCTGGTTTCTTTACTGTTCGAACCTCGGAGGGATTCAGGCCTCTGTAGCTTTGCTCCCCTGTAGACAGACCAACACGCTCCACCCTCTCATCCCAATGTTTTTTGTTTTTTTCATTTTTCATAAAATCATAGTCAGAAAAAAATAGCTAAAAAATAAATCCTACCCACTTTTTGCTGCGGCTCCAGCTGCCCTGCTCTAGGGAGCCTTCTCCCGTAGGCGCTCGCCCACCGCTGACTGCCCAGGTGTCTACTGCAGAACACACAACCCACGGCCTGACTCTCGCGCGTCTCCCTTTTCTCTAGGTAATGTGTGAGTCTCGTCTCCCACACCAGGTGCTGGGATCCCCAGAGGCTTAGAAGGCAGGGTGTTCACACTAGGTGTCCGTTCCCAAGGATCAAGCTGGGGGAGACTCTTTCAGATGGTGTCTAAGTTCTCTTCAGCTCCAGTGTTCAAGGATTTGGGATTTGAGAATTCTCTCTAGAATGTTCCTCTGGGAAGGTCTTCAGAGTTTCTGGAAGGTGTTTTCAGTTAGTAGACATCCACATGTCATGAGCTGCTGATAGGAGTGCCCCCTTTTGGGGAGCTGAGCCCCAAGAGAAACCAGGAAGGTCAAAGGTTACTCTGTGTGTTGAGGTAGGGCAGAGGAGGGTATCCTGGAGACTGACTGCCTCTCCTCAAGTCAGTCAGGAAATCGAGGAAGGTCCTCTGAAATCTCACTGCATAACCTTCCCCTCCCTGTACACGCGCACGCACACACCTTCACCTAGCCCCCTGGGGCAGGAAAGTTCCCCCAGAAGTTCTTAAGGAGCATCCCTCTCCCCTGTTACTCCAAAAAAGGGAACAGTCAGAGCTTGGGCTCAATGCCTCACCACAAATCACAAAGCATGGCTGCCCCCACGGGGCTTCCTTGAGCATCGCAGTCTCCATCATCCCATCTTCTTGGCCCCATCATGATATAACAAACCTCCACCTCCAGCCCCTCAAGAAAACGCCAATGTATTCCACCCCATCCTTTCCTCCTTGGCCCACCCTGACCTCATTCCCTTTAACAACACATTACACACTACACTCCAATACTCACACACCCTCATTGCCCCACGGCTAAGCACTCCCCACCCCTGGTGCTAGCACCCCAACTCCTCAATGGCCCTCAGTTCATCCAATCCCCCCAAGTCTCAAACACCCATTTTGAGCTTAAATATTGTGTCCCCATCTCCAGACCCACCCTCCTCCTCCCACCATCCTGGCTACAGTCATCTGGAGAGCAAAACTGTGGACTCTAGTCAGTCCAGCCCCACGATCGCCACACTGTTCCTCCTGGGGGCTCCGAGGAAGAGAACTAATGTACACTCGGTAGCCTTGCATGTCCTAGGTCAGTTTCTCAAAATGTGGTCAGAGGACCATGGACATTAGAACCCCTGGGAGTTGGTTAAAAAAACATTCCTGGGTCCCATCCAGAACTACGAAATGATGGTCGTGGGGCCAGAAATCGGCATTTTCAACAAGCTCCTCTGGTGACTCCTTTCAAAGTTCAGCATCATTGCCCCAGATGCCTGACTCGTTCAATCCTAACAACTCCATGAACTTGGCGATGTTATTCTACTTCCAACAGTTAAGTAACCCAGGACATACAGAGCTTAGGGAAGTTGGTGACAGTCGTACAGCCAGTCAGTGGCAGGGAATTCGGGCCCCTCTATGACCCCACAGAGATGGAGTTCTCCGTAGTTCTGCCATAGGAGCAGTCCTCTGCACCCTGGGCTTCACGAGGGCAGACAAGAGGCCGCGTGCAGAGTAGCTCAGGCCGGAAGGCGCAGCCCTAGCAGGAGCCACATCTGGATTCCACGTGTGTCTGCGCCGCGGGCGAGCTTTTCCACAACCCCGCAGTCTTCTGGCCACACGAGTCCCGGCCGGCTGTGCCTAAGCGGAGCGGCCCCGCGGGCTCCTCGCAGTGGGGAGTGTGGGAAGCGCCGCTGCGGCCCGGCTGCCCACTCTGCCTGCGCCATTGGCTCAGGATCCCCGCGTGGAGCGAGGGCGCCACGCTGTGACACAAGTGGGAACTGCACGTCCCGGGGGGAGAGCGCTGAAACGGTGGTGCTTGTGGTCCATTTTGCAGGTTCCTTCCCACTTCACTGCTCCGTTTTCTACCCACTTCCACGCTGACCCCCATCCTAGATCCCTTCTAAGTAACCCATAATCCCCCGACTTCAGGAAGCCCTGGGATGAGATCTATAGGCCAATGCCTCTGGGTACCCACAGGAACTGAGGAAAAGTAGATCCCATATTTTCACCCAAATCCCAGAAAAGTGCTCCAGATACAACTGTCTTTGCCTGGGGCCAAGTTATCCACTCCTGCCCTTCATTCTAGAACCGCAGCACCATAGAATTTCTGGCAAGTTTCCGGCAGTATTCAGGCCCATTAACATGCTGGCTGCTTGTTCAAGATATTCTCTCATTTGACATTGACTTCTTTTAAAAAAAAGGACCTCAGAACTGGACCCAGTATTCTAGAGGTGGCCTGACAATCTCGGAAAGCAGTGGGGCAAACGCCTCCCGTGACCTGGCTGCTCCTTTTTGGTTAATGCAGGTCATGATTGTACCAGAGCTTTAGCAGTCACGTCACACGGTTGACTCTTATTGAGCTTGCAGTCAACTACACCCCCCGGGTCTTTTCTCCATGAACTGCTGTCAAGCTGGGCCCGCCTCCCACCCGGTACTTATGTAATTGATTTTGTTTTAACCTAAGTGCAGGACTCTACATTTATCCCTGTTAAATTTAATCTTGTTGGTTCCAGCCCAATGTTCCAGCCTGTTGACATCGTTTTGAATCCTGACTCTTTCATGCAAAGTATTAGCCGCCCCTCCCAGTTCTATCACCGGCAAACCTGATGAGCTGCCGCCTTGGTCAGTTGTCAATAAAAATGTCAGACAGGACACAGGCCCAGACTGGGCTCCAAGGCATACTGCTGGAGACTTCCCTCTAGTCCAGGCCGCCATGGACCCATTAATCAACCCTCACTGGGTCTGGCTCCTCCCCAGGCCTCATGACCATTTGGTTCAGATGTCTCTGCTACATCTACAGATACCGTGAGAGGCCGTCGGCTGCATTGCTGGAAATTTCTCCTGCGCCAGGCAATGGACCTAACACCATGGCCATGCCCGCTTTCTACTCTCCAAACCTCCAGCATCATTTATTTAACCATAACTTTAGGGGATTATAGACTTTCAACAGCGCCCCTTCCTGCATTGCTTGAGGTGTTAAGATGTTTCTGAGCTTCTGGATCTCCCCGGGTGTAGCCAAATATTGTTATTTCCTATCCCATCATCCTACGCCTCCTGTGAGACCTTATTCTCACACTTAAAATTCTCTCTCCTACCGCCCTCTCCTGTCTACAAATATGTGCCGTGGCCTCCCTCACCTAAAAAGCCTTCTACTAGCTGCCTCCTTAAACTGTAGTTGGGTTCTGCCTCCGTCCTTCTCTTGAAAACCCAAACACTTCCAACCTCACCTCCCATGTCTCCTGAACCCTCAGCCATCTGGCTTCCATCCCTCAGCTAAGTAACCACATTGCCCAGACAGTGAGCAGGGATGGTGGGAATGGGGTCCGGGTTTGGCAGTCTGAGTCAGAAGATTCACAACCAAGCCAGAAAGATCAGGTACAGTCAGGTTTGGGAGCCCCATAAAACAGAGAGCCTGGGACCCCTCACGCACCAAAGTGAGGCGGTGGTCAAACTACGAAGGTGATCAGGAAGTTCACAGGAACCGAGACATGAGGTTAGAGCCCAGGCAAAGTGGGCAAGAGAAGACCTGGCACTGGTCTGGTCACAGGCAAGAACAGCAAACACGAGAAGTCCGAGCCTGGGAACTTCTTACGTATTTCCTACAGGGGCCGGAACCAGCCCTGGGGCCAGGTGGCATGCAGCCTGGCCAGAGTGGGGACGAGGAGAATAGAGAGGAGGGCGGGGCCCGCACTTTTCCTGAGCCCTCATCCCAGTCTATATATCAGGTGTTAGGAACCTCAGAGAACCTCTAGTTCAGGGGTCACACGTCCAAGACTTTGTGTGGGCCAGACAGGTCACTCAAGTGAGAGACACAAACCAGGCGAAAAGTACCAACATGAGGAGCGAAGATTACGGCAAACTGGAAGGAACATGCCCAAAGCAGGGGTAGCCACTCAGCTCCAGCCAATTGTTGTCATATGGAAAATGTGATTTTATTGTTGCCAGATCTTATTTTCCAGAGAAGCCAAAAATCTGGCTTGTTAGATTAAAGTTTATCTTAAATGTTGCCAACTAATTTTTTAAAAACTCAAAAATATGTCTGTAGCTCTGATTCGACCCATGACAGCCATCTTAACTGCGGCCAGTGGCCTGGTAGCTGGAGAGCTAAGCGGCTCGGGTTTGTGGTAACGCTACGTTTAGACAGAATCTCTCCTGGGAGTTTCCTGATACCCATGAGGGTGACTCTCATGTACGGAAATGATTATCCAGAAATTACTTTGGTTTTAAAAGTTACATTCAATTTTCAAAGTAACAAATTCAAAATCTTAGTTCTTGTCTAAAATTTTAAATTCAGCTTACAAATATTATTTTGCTTATAAAACAAACTAGATTTAACGTAGTTAATATATTTGATTTCCTTAAGTACTTCATTTATCTGATTAAAACACACCTTCCCAAATACTCAATTATTATACCTCCAATAAATGTATAAATACAGCAAATCTTAAGTTATTTTAAATGTTCCAAAACTATAAACTTAGCAAGATTTCAACTTAAAATTCAAGTCAAAAAAAAATTACTCAACACTCTTCAGTTGGTATTACAAGGTAAACCTGTTCATCTAAGAGGCAAATTCTCTTCCACATGTCAAGGATTTAAAATACAAACTGCACAGATTCCTTAAAGCCAACATAGTAACGCTGGGGGGTTGATGGTCTTAAACATGTCTTGTCCTTCATTCTTCGTTATCCAGTGTTAAAAGATGCTTCCCTAGCAAGGAAACAACTGATGCTACCGCGTATATTTTGGAGGATGCCTTCTCAGATGGCTGAGGTTATAGAACAACCAGAAACATTGGTTGGGCCACTGAGTGGATTCTAAGAAGGGACTCAGAAAGTCCTACTTGTGGCCTCTGAAAGCCAAGTCACAGAGCCTCCATTACTTAAAGAGGTAGTCACACAGGTCATATCTCTGGGTTTGATGCTCTTTAGTACCTAACTGCATTTTCTCACAGAAGTCTAGAACCCCACCTAGGCTGCCATATACCTTGACTGGGTGGTGCATTCCCCTGGCTCTGAAAACACTTAAAAGTTTTCTCATCTTGACAACTTCTGGGTTGGTTGTGTTTTTTCTTTTTTTTTTTTTGCTGAGGAAGATTATCCCTGAGCTAAAATTTGTGCCAGTCTTCCTCCACTTTATATGTGGGTCGCCACCACAGCATGGCTCATGAGTGGTGTAGGTCCACTCCTGGGATCCAAACCTATGAAGTGGAGGGTGCCTAACTTAACCACTACACCACAGGGCCAGCCCCTCTTTTTATATTCTTTCTTTCTGAGAGGACTACAACTCCTACAGGTACAGATGGTCCTCACTTATGATGGTTGACTTACAATTTTTCAACTTTATGATGGTGCAAAAGTGATGTGCATTCAGTGGAAACCATATTTGAAATGTGTAATTTTGATCTTTTCCCAGGTTAGCGATATAGGTGATACTCTCTCACGATGCTGGGCAGTGAAAGTGAGCTGCTGCTCCCAGGCAGCCACGTGATCACGAGGGTAAACAACCAACACAATTATAACCATTCTATACCCAGACAACCATTCTGTTGTTCACTTTCAGTATCACATTCAATAAATGACATGAGATACTCAACACTTTATTATAAAATAGGCTTTGTGTTAGATGATTCTGCCCAATTGTAGGCTACTGTAAGTGTTCTGAGCACATTTAAGGTAGGCTGGCCTCAGCTATGATGTTTGGTAGGTGTATTAAATGCATTTTCAACTTCTATTTTCAACTTGCGATGGGTGTACAGGGATGTGACCCCATCAGGAGGGGAGGAAGATCTGCACTAAGATGACAGCTGGCTGAACGCAGGACTCTCTCACAACTTTGACTTGCAGTCACAATTCCTAAGTTCTCCAGGCAGAATGCTGGTCTCCTCACGCTCAGCTCATCGTCCTATCCTCCACTCCACGCTGCCCCTCTTCAAGCGGCTTTTCCCTCTAGCGTTCAACACCCACCTTCTTTCTTGAAACTCTCACCTCTCAACATCACCCTTTCTTCATCCCACCCTCATGCCGACTAGATGCCCACAGGATCCCTACTCCATCCCCAATACTGTAGAGTCCTGCCCCATTCTCCATGATCCTCCCTGACTCATTACACTTCTTCAGTGCAAATGACCTCATCCTAGAAAAGAAGGGAAATCTGATATTATTTGTTCACACTAAGGCATGGACAACAGAATCTCTCATATGCTGGGTGTACTGGACACTTCCTAAGGGAAAAAGAAATGAAAGAAAGGGAACTAACATTTATTGGGCACTTACTAGGTAGGCACTAGACACTGAGCTGTTTCACTTGAGCTGCTCATTCGTTCTCAACAGCGACATGAGGGGATCTGTTAAGAAACCAAAGCTCTGAGATGGTAAGTAATCTGACCACCCCAGTGTTGGTAATGGCGAAACCAAGGTTCAAACCCAGTCCATGTAACTCCAAAACATATGCCCTTTCTCACCACACTGCTCTTCCTTCTTAAATCAAAACAAGATCCTACGACTCAAATGTTGGCAGAGAGAAAGAACAGTGTTTTAGTGGGAAATGCTGCTTTATTATTCCTGCTGGAAATGTGAGAGGCTCTAATCTGTGAACTTCTGCAATTCTGTGACCCACCCTCTCTGGAAAGCTCTCCTAAACCCCCACCCAACGACGACCCAACAACTAACAGAGAGTGCTCGGTTTAGACAGCATTTTTGCACACCCTGTCCCACGAACCCTGTAAGGAAGGTAGTAGTAGTATTAACCAATATTAAAGACGAGGGGACTGAAGCACAGACAGATGAACATGCCCCAAATCACCCGGCCTGTGAAAAGTACACCCAAGATTCACAAGGAGGGTCACTGCCCCTGAACCTGTTTTCTTTCCACTCAGCCACACTGCGTCCTCCACAGACACCCTCCTGCCCCACTTCCTTTGTTCTTCAGGGGATCAGGTGGTAACCTAGAGCCTAGGTGTCTGCTTCTGTTCAAGACCCCATCCTAGAAAACCATGTTTGTCCCTAGCCCTGCCTTTCACGGACGTTCAGTCTCTTCCACAACCTTAAGACCTTTTCCATTTTGCTTACCCCACCCCAAGTCATCTCCTCTGTGATTCCACCTCGAACGTTGTATCTTGAGAGTCAGAGTAAGACGAGAAAAGCCCTGCTGCCAGCAGTTCCTCTCTCTCCAAGCACTAACTAAACATTGTTGACACACACTTGGTCTTCATAATGAACCGTTTCCTGAGTGCCCACGTTGAACTGGGCATTGTGATAAAAGATTATCACAAACCCTCATAACAATGGTGCGAGCCATGTGCTGTTTCCCACCCCTCACAGGTGAAGCGGCCGAGACCCGGAGACCTTAACTTACCTAAGGTCACAAAGTTAGGAAGCAGCAAATAGGGACTCAAACCCAGGAGTCACACCCACTGCATCTGTTCTTGTCATCACAAAGACCCTTGTGAGAACAATGACCACACGGATTGTAAAGAGGACGCGGTTTTGCTCAAACAACAAAGTCAAAAGCTCACTTATTCAAAAATTTGGAGGGACCCTTCTCAAGCCCATGGTCCTGCAGCCTCTAGACTAGCCAGCAGCCTCTGTGTCCATCTCGTCTCCTGCATCCCTGCCTACTGTGCCTCCAGGTCACACACACCTTAAGTGCCTCTTACCCCTTGGGCAGCAGCAGGTCTGATGTCTTCTATTTTCACTGACAGTGTTTCAGGTATTTTTGATATAGAAATTTTTGGAAGCTCATTCCCCAGCAATGGTGGTGTGATAGGGTCCTCGTGAGTCAGAGGTCACTGAGAAGAGGGAGGGACTGGTAACACGAACAGGAACATTTACGCTCATACTTCTGCTCTGCTCATGAGCCAACAACTAGACTTGCCCAAGACTAGAAGCAGGACCTTAGTCCGAAAGCTAGATGGGGAACAGGTAAAGGCTCTGAAAGAGAGAAAGGCTGGGCCCTTGCTGGGGAAGTCACTCTGCTAAGCCTTTCTTTACATACCTTATTTCATGTAACCGGGACGACATAAGTAATGTTAGCCCCATACATATGAAGAGGGTGAGTTTCAGGCGGTTTGTCATTTACCCAAGGTCACATAGAATGACAGATCTAGGATTCAAAGCCACGTGTGCAAAGTCCTCATTCTCGACCACTACCCTATAGGGTACTATACACTACATATTCAAGAGGTAACAAAAACCTAGTCCAGGTGTAGCTTAGATTTTGGTTAAGGAGCAGTGCTTCCTTGAAGGGCAGGATTGACCTCAATGACCAAGTGAAGAGGTTTTAAGCAAACTGAATAAAATAGAGCAAAATTTTTAGGGCCCAAAGAGGCAGCTTCCAAGGCTCAAAGCCAAAGAAATCTAGGAGCCAAAGAGGTGAACGCAGTGACTACAGAACGGCCTACAGTCCAGAGATGGCTTGGCATAAGCTAGAGTGCATTCTTCTTCACCCATGGGGTTGGGAACCAGGGTGAGGAGAAAGAGGATGTGAGTGGCTAGAGAGGAACTGCAGAGGGGCTGGCTCAGAGCAGGGGTGGAGAGGAGTGGCCAGGGATGGGGCAGAACTGAAGAGATCAGTGGGATCTCAGTGCGGAAGAGGCCGAGAATCCCAGGCAGCCAGAATCTCTCTCTGGCTGATGTCTGAGTAATGGGATCCAGCATCTCTTGCAAGTAGTGTGGCTCCAGAGGCCAGAATGCAGCCTTCTGTGGAAGATGACAGCGCAGGGGCTACAACTGAGCCAGTCCAATCCATCTGTACTCTAGGACAATCCTGCCCAGCAACCAAGTGATTTTCAAAGATTCCTGTGGCTGACCAAAGGGTTTTCTTCTTTTAAGGGCTCATCACCTGGCTATTTCCCAGGAGTGCTTAACAAAACCCTTAAACATGGAGGCATCGAGTGTTTATTGAGATTGGGAGAGAGAAGCCAAAGGAGAAATTTATGCCTTTTACTACTCCCCAACCGGTGCTTATCTTCCAGATAGCAGCTTAGACTGTGTCACTTCCTGCAGGAAGCCTACTGTGAACCCTGAGCTCATCAGGTGCTTCTCCTCTGGGCACCTATAATGCTAATTGCCTGCCTCTGGCCCCCAGTGAACCGAGAGCACATGGGTAGGGACTAGCACAGGGCCTGGAATGGAAATGCTCCAGGGAGCTCCACAAATGCTCGCTATTGGGATTCCAGTCTTATAGTTTTCTGAATGCCCCTCTGTCCTAGAACAATCTTAACACATATATAATTTAAACACATTGCAGGGCATAGAATAAAACTGAACCAAGGGAACCTGATTTGACTGCCACAGTGCCTCAGAGTGTGAGGCTGGCAACAGCTTCTCCAGGTCTAACAGGAACTCATTCGGCTGTCCTCACACAGTGTAAGAATAGTTCATACCTGACAACTTCTCGACCTGGCCCCAGGCTGGTGTGCACAGTGGTAAAGTGTGGCTGACCAGGCAGAAGGCATCAGACGCTTCTCTATTTCCCTCCCTCCAGGATGGTTTAAGTACCAAGGCTCTTCTCTCTGCCCCCACCTCAATATGGGTTCCTCCAGGGTTCTCTTCCTTGGTGTTCCCTATGCTTTTCTTGGGAAGGAGAGTAGCCCTGGAAATCTGCTTAGAAATCACTGAAGTCAAGTTTCTGGGTAAGTCACATAATAAATATAACCACCACCACCACAGCCATTTATTAAGTGCTTGCCAGGCACTGTGCTAAAGCTTTACAAACATTGTTTCAGTTAATCCGACATCCCTGAGGTAGATATTTTCAACATCGCCCTTTCCCCGACACACACATCATCACAGTTCAGGAAATGAGGCTCAGAGAGGTGAAGTCAATCAACAAGGTCAAACCCAGCTGGTAAGTAGCAAAGCTAGACATCTGAACCAAAGACGGCTGACTCCAAAATCCATGCTTTTAAACACTACGCTAGATTGTTGCACACTGGAAATTCAAGGACAAATGCTCCTTCCCAAAATACTACCTGACGACCAGACTTCAGGTGGGGAAGGCGGCCCAGCTTTTTAACTTCTTTAATAACCTACTGTACACACTTGGAGGAGTGAAGAGGCAGTCTGGGTATAAGCTGACCACTGGGTCCCTCTCTCCTGCACTCGTTTTCAAGGCCTTTCTCATCCAAGACCTCCACTCCTGACATATGACTACTCAATATGCTGTTTCCCTTCCAGCAAATGCTGAAATGCAGAGGTCAGCCAAACCTGGTGACTCAGAGCATCGCCAGACACCTGAGAGAAATTAGGAGACATTCACAAAATGCCCACCACCCCCGAACGGCTGGACCCCAAGGACACAGGTGGATTTAGATGGAAACAAAACTTTGTGTCTTCTACCCTGGCTTGTCAGGCCCAGCCGGGCCCCACTCCTGGAGCCTTTCTTGCCCAGTCCCCCCGTCACTGGCTCTCCACTGTCCACGATTCTCTAGGTTCTCTCTCCTCACCCATCTCTGGAGGCCTCACTGACCACAGGCCCCTGGGCCTCAAGGCTGCCAGGGTCTCAGACCTCGTCCCCCAGAACCCAAAGTGCTCAGCAGGGCTGAGGATCCCGAGACCTATGAGGATCGAATAGAGCTGAGTGAAGATGAGCAGAAAGGGCCACCAGAGTTAGAAAAGCTAAACCAGGATGTACGAATTGACAAACGAATGGCAAAGAACAGAGCACGGCACAGAACAAATGGACTAATCTGGGGTAAACAGACAGAACTATCGAAGGTCAGAAAAGGAAGATGACTCTAAGATGAACAGGACAACCCCAGGGAGAAGGCTCCTAGACAGTCTATCCAAATACTCGCAGCCATGGAGCTTCTGAGGAAAGGGCAGCTGGTTAGGAAAAAGGACCTTGGTGAAGGGGCTGCTGGAGAGACTGGGCAGGAGGAGGCTAAGTACGAGAAACTGGGGGAGCTCTGGAAAGGAAGCTGGAACATCTCCGTAGAGCAGGCAGATTGAGAGGACACTAGAGAAGTGCGCAGGGACTGGAGGACAAGCACGAGAGGTGCCAGGAAAAGCAGAGAGGACATGCGCCTTGAAAGGTCAGGACCTCTGGAACCCCAGGAGCAGTTTCCAGGTGCATTCCAGAGCCCTACTAAGCTCTGCTCTGGATTTTGAAGGGCAAAATACTCAGAGGTGGGGATTTACCAAGGGGAAAAGCACAGCCCCAACCATGAGAAGTTCACAATCCTTGAGAGGAGACAAAGACCACCACACCCCTGCCCCCAACCCTTGAGGGAGCCTCTGATCTAAGGAACCCACCAGATACAACTCACAAAACTGAGGAAAAAATACCAACCGGTGCAAATTAATATCATCCTTGAAATGTGAGGAGACAGAGGGATGAGAAGTAACTCAAGAGATCTGGGAAGATCCAGGTTGGGACTCTCCACACCTTAAGACTCAGCCTGCTGGTTAATCTCATCACTTGCCACACATCTGGGCAAGAGGCCTCAGTGCCCTCCACGTAACTACAGCTGAATTGACAGGGGGAAAAAGCAACATCGCTGGGAGGCCTCGGGTGAAGAGGTCCTCCCTGAGGAGCCCAGGGGCTTGAAGGAGCCCGGAGGTAGAGCTTTGCTTTCAAGTGATCTTCCTCCTCTCTCAACAGTCTCGAATCTAGTCCTCAGTGTGCATGATACATGGCTTCATAACCTCTGGTGGTTTTGTGTGGTTTCTTCTCCAACTAAGCAGGAGCTCCTGGAGGATAAAGACCAGGTTTTCTCTGCACCTTGCAACAGTGGAATCTAATAAATACTCGTCACAGGTGGTTATGTGGAGTGTTGATTACAAAAACATTTTCTACAAACAGCATACACATGTCAAAACTATTGTTATTGTTTGCCCTATCGCTTGCATTTGACATTCACCTCTCTGTTGGCTCATGCCTGTAGATGTCTGTTCCTGTATCTACCTCAGGCTGGGAACTGGGCCCACCTAGCCTTTGTGAAGAAATACCAGCTCAGCCCGCCTGAGGGAACAATGAAAGTGTGTGGCTCAAGAGTCTCTGGGGGGCAGAGGGAGGGTCTCCCCACACTGGGCTGGCCCACTGATAAGGATCCTTCCCTTCTCTGTCTCCTAACAGATTCAGATTAATGATCGCTCATTCCTAATTGTCAAATTTCTTTTCCTTCATCCTGTGTCTAATCACCAGTGACAGAAACCATTACGCAAATGAGAGCAGACGACTTCTCCCAACTGTTCACGTTGGTAAAAACCTTGTAATTTAGAGCTCTGATTTGTAGGGGAAGCTGGTCTCCCCCAGGCATCCTGGGCATCTGCTCAACTGATGCCCAGAACAGCCCCTCCTCCATCCCCCAAACTCCAACCCCCCAACAAATATTTGACTTCACAAAACAGTAGTTTCCTTTGTACCTGCTGGGGTAAAAATGGGAGCTTGCAACGTGGCTGACCTCCATACAGGCCTAACCCCCCACCTTCCCTGGGTGTGTCTGGCTCTATGCTGTCAGCGAGGACAGGAGTAAACAACAGAGCAGAGATGTTTCCTCTGTTGCAAGTAGAATTTGAGCCTGAATAGCCCTAACCCAGTAAGTGAAGGGAAGAGCCCTGATCTCTTCCTTGGGGGAAAAGGAGGCAGCAGAACATGAATCAAGGTTCTTAGTGATCATCTAGAACTACATCTTCAATTCTATAGATGCAGACGCATGCTGGGAGAAGTTATGGGACCTATTCCATGACACACAAGTAAGGCAATGGGATCCAGAACTCATTTTCCCATAGCTCCTTCCAGCACTCTTAACTCCTAACATGGCTTCCCAGCAGTTTCCCCAAGTCTTTAGCCTGAGCTGTATCTTCTGCACCCTCTTGGGCTAAGCCTGCCTGCACCAAACATCGCCCAGTGGGGTGAGACCTGAGGACGGCCTGCAGTACAAGGGAGAAGGTAAGGAAGGACAATCAACAGCCTGGTGGAAAAGGAGCAGCAGGGGGTTTGTAGCCAAACAGAGTGAGGTTTGAATCCTGATTGCCACTATCACTCACTCTCTCCGAGCCCATTTCTTCAGTTGTAAAATGAGAACACCCACCTTGCAAGATAGTGAGGAACAAAGATAAAAACACTAGGCCCATGTTGGGTGTCTAATAACCAGGGGTCACTATTATATCACCCAAGGATCAGGACCAATCCTGTGAAGGGCCCTCCCACTCAGTCACCTTAGGTCAGACCTATGTCAGCACAGCATCCAGCAAGGATTAGCTGAGTGGCACACGCCTCCCTGCGCACATCACCCACATCTGTGAGGGCTGAGCCAGGAATGCAGCAGATCTGTTGAGGAGAATGAAAATAATCTGCTATCTTTCAAAGTGTGACTGTGGTCAAGTTGCTCCGCCGTGTGCCTTGTTTTCTCTGCCGTGCTCCTCTTGCCCCAGGGACGGAGGATGGAGATCACTGCAGTCACATTGTCCAGCATTGGCTATATTTGAAAGAACTACACTTGAGAAGGTACCGTGTTTGCACACCCACACTACATCAGAGAACCCCAGAATGGGGGACTAAAAATAAACACCCCTCCCCAAAATACACACACAGGTGTGCACATGCATACACACATCCTCTCAGTCCATCAGTGCACTGAAACTGTAAACCGAGATTCGGGGCTAAGAGCTGTAGCTCAGACACTGGAAGTAAACCTTTGGCAAAAAAAAGAGAAAATAAACCCAGAGACTTCCAACTCCTCTTTCCTTCCAGAGAGAAGGGGCATGGAGATGGGAGTGGAGGTGAGAAGACACAGAGCCACCACAGTGCCCAATTCCAGGGGCCCCACTTCTACTGAACAGATGTGAATGATGGCCCTTTGAGTTGTGCAGTGCACAGCTGCCCAGCTGTAAGCTGCAGCCCTGAGAGGGGTTCCCACGAGTAGCTACAAACAGAAAAGGAAATTCCTCTTCGGTGCTCCACCCATTGCCCTGACTTCTGAGGGTGTTTGTGGAACAGTACAGCGGGGTCTGGGGTAGGTGCTGGCTTTAAGAGGCAAGGCTACAGTTTTGCCCTTGCCATGAGGTGGATGACAGGTGGTGCGTCAGCTGCCTAAGCTTCACCCCACATCGTCTACTCAGCCAGGAAGCTCTGCAGACGTGGAGGATGTGACCTGGGCAGGGCGGGTCATAGGACCTGGAGGTTCTAGCCAGTCTGCCTCAGGCAGGCTGCAGTGAGACCTGACCAACATCCAATGGCTAAAACTGAGTTTAAAAGCTTTAGGCTAGGTCAGGTGGTACTGCCCTGCCACTCCCACTATACGTCCCACGGCGTAAGGTTAAGCAGTGGAGAAACTTGGTAAGCACAGAGGCAGGCCAGTGTGGACACATTTGCACACACATCCCCAGAGGCTTGCACTCCTAGAACCTAGAGAAGCCACTGCTAGGACTCCCTTGGTACCTGGCACAGGGAGCAAGAGCTGGTGCTGAAAGAGAAGCTGTATGTGCCTATAATTTGGAACTTAAGCACAATCCTTGGTTCTTGTGTCCCAAGGCTCTTTTCTATGTATGGCTTGAGCTTGAAGGTCCAAGTTGGAACCCTGTCGAATTCACTCTCAGAGGAAGCTATCTAGGCTCTCAAAGGCAAGCCTCCCTCTCACTCTCCCCATTAGAGTCCCAGCAGCCATTCCCGCCCAGCCTAGAGCTGGACTCTGTGAAAACCGGAAGGAGGCAGACGGACCCAATGGTCAGGACAGCTCTGGCCCTGCAGCCCAGGTGTAGTGGGCGTCCAAGAGCATCTCCTTTCTCTCAGGCTGAGGCACTGAGGGTGTAGGAGATAGGGCTGAGAGCCAGAAGTGGCACCCTGACCCGGAGGGAGGGAGCAAGGGACAGATACATACATGTGTGCACGCACACCTCGAGGTTGACAGACACACACACAGACATGATGACAACCAGAAGCTGGGACTCCACACACTGAATGCAGGACTTTAGGGGGGCAGAGAGAGAGGATGCTGGGGCACAGAGGCAAGGGTACGAAGTCCCTCCAAATGGGAGTGGGGTGCCGACTACCCTGCCTTGCCCTAAACACCTGCCTCCAGGGCCATGGCAAGAGTCCAGTCCATTAAGTGCAGCGTGCAATACTAGCGCTTGAAGTCTCCTGTCCTCATCAATGAAGCGGTGTGGACGGGCTAGCAGTCGCCTGGAAGGAGGCCTCGACTCCCAGCAGGCTAGTTGTATCGGCCCTTGATCATTGTGTTCAACAAGGGCCCCACCTGTGAAGAGACATGAGGAGCCAGTCAGAACTGCCTGTCCCCTGGCCCTGGAGCTGGAAGAGGTGTGTCTGGAGATGTTCAACGTCCAGCCAAGAGCAGGGACAAGGTTTCCATTCAGTCTTGTAAACCCTCTAGCCAATTCTCTTCCTGGAGGTCAACCCAGTATTCTGGGGCATTGCCCTCTCCTCTGGGTCCACCTTGTATTACCGCCCTCTCACAATACCCTCTATCTGTAAGCAGCCTTAAACAGACAGACAGAAGGTCAGAGGAGCTAACAATTCCCAAACACCCAAGAGCGTCTGTCTGCATGTTCCTTAAATGTGCCTTAAGAACATTAAATGCCTCTATATCCTGAAAAGGTCACCTGCAACTGGGGCTGGTGCCATCTCCCAATCCCACAGGTCTGCTGGATGCTGAGGCTAGCCACAGGACAGAGGCAAGAGCATTACAAATACAAACCTGCCCCATTTACCCCATAGGCCACTGGCACACCTGTGTGGGAAGGAGATCTCAACATTACCTAGAGCAGCCTGGGCACAGCAGGGAGAGTGTGAGGAGACGCTTTACTGCTTGTTTCCTGTTCCAGAAGAATCCCCACAGGGGTCCCCAGCTGGCACACCAGCCCCATGGGGAACATTACCACTAGCATGGAACAGATTATAATTGATCCGCCAGTCAAGACCAGCTCTCACCAGAAAACAAGGATTTTCCACACATACCCATAACCTCTATGGAGAGAGAGGACACCAGATACTGAAACAGAGGAGCTATAGAGAATGTGACACCCATCCTGACTTTCCCTAGTCACTCTACCCACTGAGCCACAGAAGTGTGACTTTGGAGCAGCCACATACCTCTTGTGGGTTCCCCAAGGCCTCTCCAAGCATCTTCTCAATGTTTCTCATTATGGCCACTTTCTGATGGGCTTTGAGAGGATATTCAATTCTCTTAGGGGTGGGGGCCCCCTGCAAAGGAAGCAGCAGCTCAGGAAATGCCTTCAGCAGAAGGCTTCAGTGTCACCCCGTTCCTAGCACCATCCTTCCTCCTAAAACACCCAGTTCAACCCTATCCCTCCTCATCTCCCTGAAGACCTGGGAATCACTTCCAGAGATAGCCTACTTCCCCACTCCACCCCCAAATAATTTATTGCACCTACCTCACCCCAGTCCCATCTGGGGAAAAACCCATATTCACCTTATACCAGAAGTTCACAGTGATGGTAATCCCCCCATTTAGTAATGACTCTATGTGATGCCACCTGCAAGAAAATAAACAGGCTCCTGTTGGCCACCAATACTTTTCAGAGGGAGGGATGGAAACTGGGCAGAGTCCAGCTAAGGGAATTAATGAAGACAGTATCTTTACACTCATCTCGTCAAACACACCCTTGGGGCTGAGGCAGTGTTCAGTCTCCAAGTACCAAAGCGCCAAGAACACTTTCTCCAGCCTCCAGTCTCTGGGACATCTTTGGACTTGAGCAATTCTCATCTTGTCCTAGAGACAGGGTTGCACTTCCCTCATGTTCAGTAGGCTCACATTTGGATATGCCAACCCTCCTGTAGCTCATGTAAAACCAACGCTGCCACAACTCAGAAGAAGGGACACAGAAAAGGCTTTCCAGGGGATGGGAAAGAAAAGTCCCAAGAAGCCCCTAGTCTTAGCCCCTCCTCACCAGTACATTGGGATGTAAAGAACATCACCAGGGCCAACCACTGTTTCGTAACCAACCACGTTCTGGAAATTGGGGAACCTCTCGTAGTCGGGATTGTCAAAGTCCACCTAAGAGGTTCAAGAGAAAGAAAAAAAATCAATCACCAAATTTTTATCAGTAACTACTATATGCTAGTTACTTTGGCAGTCAAAGAAAGATGACTTAAAAGCTCAAATGTTAAGTGATAAAGAATCCTAGGCCTCAGTGCTCCTGAGGTCAGAAGCAGTCATCACAGCTTGCAGGTCAGAAAATCTACTCATGGCCTGTAGATATGAGGAATTAGGACTCCTCCTTCACCCAAACCTTCAGAAACTTTCTCCCAAACAAACATTCAAACCAGCAAAGACTCCTACATGAGGTAGGTAGGCAGCTTTCTCCTCAAGAAAGGAAAAGACCTCTCTGGTTGGCCACAAAGTAACCATATACGTCACTTAGATCCAGAAAAAACATTAAGCAACGTATCTTAATTCTACTCACCCTTCTCCTTATCAAAAAGTAGCCTCCATAACAAAAGAAAACAATTACTAAATCTAATGGAGACATACACATTTTGCTCCATGAACTTGTATTCCAATCAAACAAGATAACCAGAGCCTACCAGCATCAGTGATGGGGTCAGCTCCAGAATTAGCTCTATGAGGCAATTTACACAGTCATGCATCACTTAACGACAGGGATACATCTGAGAAATGCATTATTAGGTGATTTCATCGTTGTGCGGACACGATAGCGTGTACTTACACAAACCTAGATGGTGTAGCCTACTACACACCTAGGCTATATGGTACTAATCTTACAAGACCACTGGCATATATGCAGTCCATTGTTGACTGAAACGTCATTATGCGGCACATGACTATGCTTATAATCATCTGGGGACCACCACATGGGCCTGGAATATGTGAGCTACACTGTGAAATTATCCTCTGAGTTTGTCCAAACCTGGCAGACCACCACAGGGAAGGGGAAAGACGCGCTAGCCTTGGGTCCCAAGAGTTCTATACCCTCCTCAGACCACACAAGCTCACCTGGCTCTGTCTGTCACATGGGTGATGCACAGGATATGGGTAGAGGCACTCAAACTGATCCGGAGGGAATAAAATGCATCGCTTGTAGCCTTTTATCTGAGCAAAGAAGTTCTGCTGCTCATCATAGTGAGCAGGTGTCACATTTCCTGTAGGAAGAAAGATATTTTCTTATTTAGAGCAGTGGCTTTATTGCACAGGCTGGAACAGCGGCACCAGTGCTGGAGAGAAACCCGGCCTGCCCTCCCAGCTAAGGGTTCCGCATCAAAATTTCAAGCAGAATCAGGGAGACTGCAATTACAACACTCAGCAAATGAGGTGTTACACTTTTAATGGGTAATAAGTCTAGCAACCATCACTGGCTAAGGGTTCACCACCAATAAGCAAAGTAGACTTTCTTAAATGATGGCTGCTGCCCTTACTGGAAGCAATAGCACATTAAAACCATACTCACAAGTCTGGCAAAGGAATATACTGTATATTCTTGTACTTTTCGTGACCATGCCAAGAATTCAAGCGCAACAAAACAATAGTTAGAAACAAGTGAAATGACTGTTATCAACAAGGCATGCATGATCTTCTTTGATAGAATTAATCAGTCATGTTAAATTGTATGAATATGTACTTGCTTTGGGTAGCTCTTCTGGAGCTCAAAGATTTTCAATCTTTGCTCCCACTTCAACACACCTGTGGGATGCAACACTTCTTTAGAGCAACTGGGGCTATTGATTCTCATTGCAGAGAGGGATATCAGATTCCTGAAGAGTGTGGTATATTTTCTTAAGGCAAATTATTTTAAAAGCCATCTTGACTTAGTTCTGCCCTAGTGCATGCTCCATCTATTCCTTATAACTGGGGCTGCCTCTGTTGTTTATCCTTTGCACAATCCTTGAGAGCTGAAGGGCCCTCTGCAGCATATAGAGTTTAGACAATATTCCCCAGGTCAGCCTGGGTGGGCCAGGACAGCTGCCTTATTAAGCGCTGAGAGTCCACATGCATCCTCAAAAGAGATTTGCTCTCTCCTCTCTACCTGAGGGATCCACTTCCCTACACTCCACGACAGGACAGGAAGGCAACAGAAAAACTCAGTCAAGTAAACCAGAAGTGGCCCCTGGCAGGTGACCAAGAGTTGGTTTCAAAGGGGCACATTATCTAATTCATAACCTGCACTGCTGGAAACCTTTACTGATACTGGCAGCAAAGGCTCCAAATCTGAAGAAAGGACAATCAAGGGGGAGAAGAGACTTCAGAGCCCAGTGGTGAATGACAGTGAATAATTATTCTGCTTCCTTGTTCAATCCAATTTATTTGCCACTTACTAAGTACCTACTATGGGCCTGGCAGTGAACTGGTGCCAGAAATAAAAAATAACTACGAGGCAATGACCCTGGCCGGTAAGTAGCTCTCCTTCTCCTGGCTGGAGTTTAAAGGCTTCTCCTTTTATTCAAAAGAAGAAAAACCAACAGAACATATTTACATATTTCCCTGTGCACGCATAAAATCCTCTAGCAGAATATGCAAGCAACTTATAACATGTGATGCCTCCAGGGAGGGAAACTGGGAGGCTGGGAAATAGGAGTGGAAGAGACATTTACCACTAAATGTCTATTTATACCTTTTAAATGTAACCCCATGAATGCATTATCTATTCAAAAGGTAAGGTTCAACTTATATTGGAAAAATAAGTTTCCCTCTTCTACTGGCACAAAAATCTTGTGAGTACAGAGAGATCCAATAGAGATAAGCAGTATTTTAGAGAGATCCCTAATATCTGAGCATACGTACTCACACAGCAGCTAAGGAAAGGAAAAGGGAACTTTCTTTTCAGAGTGCATGAAACTAGCTTAAAGACATAACACACATTATCTCATTTAATCTTCATAGCTATTTATAGGATTATTATCCTGTTCTCTTACAGATGAGGAGGCTGAGGCTTAACAAAGCTATGCGACTTGTTCAAAGTCATGGAGTGAATAAGTAGCAGAGACAGGATTAGAAATCAGGTTATATGACTCCAAGCCATGCTGCTTTCCGAAAGATTTCTTACCTTCCATGCCGATGAGCAGCAGGTTGGAGGTCAGCTGCCCCCAGCCACGCTTTCCCTGTTGCTTATTAATCCAGTTCCAGTTAAAACCCAAGAAGTCCATGACAATCTTCCTGCCCACAGTGTCATTGAGTGTTTGCTGCAGATACAACCTACGTTCCCCAAGAAGAGAATCATTAGTGCATGTACACACAGTTCCTGGCATGGCCTCCCCACACCTGGAAATCCAAACTCAGACCCACACCAGCATCTCCCACAGAGAGCAGATACAGTCATGGGAATTTTAACCAACACGAATTCTCACAGAACTGAATCCTTACGTACTCTTCTTTGAGTTCTGTTCAGCACCAAACATTTTGTTTTAAAAAGTGATTCTTAACCTTTTCTGGGTAACAGGATGAATTCTTTAAGGATGTAAGGAAGACTCCCCATAAAAATGCACACACACACAGAACTTTCACACAATTTCATAGATTCCTTAAAGCTTATCCATAGACCCTAGAGTGATGAATCAGCCTTGTCCCAGAGACTCTCAGGGTCCAAGACATCCCCTTTGGCCCTCGGTAGCCACTGGGGTACATACATTACTCTTCACCAAGAGCTAGCTCTCTCCCTGTTCAGAGGAAGAGTTATTCCTCCGTATCCTCTGGAAGCCAGGCTTGCTTATTTAACTTGCTTTGGCTAATGAAATGCGCAAAGAAGAGATTATGTTGCTTCCGAACTGTTATTTTAAGAACTAGAACATACTACCAACACATCTCTTTCCATCTGCAACAACAAGTGCAAAGTTTCAGATGGTAGCTGCTGGGGCAACGTGGGTCCCAAAGTGAAAAAGATGATCTAAGAGCAGAGCCTCCAGGTGCACCACGATGGGCGTGTAGCATGGAAATAAACCTTTGTTGTTTCAAGTCGCTGAGCTCTGGCACGAAGCCTAGTTTATCTTAACTGACTCAACCACCTATCTGTAGCAGCCTTCTACAGAGGAAAGAAGACACCTCATCAGGCTCTCTGCAAGTCCAGGGCTCCTAAAACGTCTCAGGAACGTCAGAAGTTACTGAAGGGATATGAGAACCCAGACACACTTGAACAAGCCTCACAAAAGCTATTAGTCAGGGCGCAAACCAGAAGAAAAGAGACAGAAGCACTCCTGTCCTGGTCCTGAGAAGACTACTTCAAAAGGCTCGAAGGCATCTCAGTGCCCAGAATCATAATGTTTAAGGCAACATTAATTAGAAAACTTGATAAGCTGGAAATACTAGCTACCTTCTGGGGACATGGAACCCTCCAGACTCGAATGCAACCTTTTGACTCTCCCCAGAGATTATAAAATACATGTTCATACAAAAAATTTGCAAGTTAACTCTGAAAGAGTCAGGAACACTCCCAAACATGAACCTGAGCCATTTCTGTTATACCTTAACCAGAATTGCTCAAAATAGCTCAAAGAGGATCCTAATAGCCTTTAGCCCAGAATCACAACCAACTGTACCATTTTACAGTGGAGTTGGGTGGTGCTAAAGTCAGATGGTAGGGCAACAGTTGTACACAGTAAAAGATTTTCCTGCCATCAGCCATCAAGTACAGACTACACTCATGGCTCATACGTAGGAAGGCGAAATGCTCTCACCATAGGAACCAAGAAACGTAAGTGATCGAGAAACCAGAGGATTCACGAGTCTCATCTCACACTCATTCCAGTGCACACATTCATTCAACAGAATTACACTCCATCAGCACCATTTAAACCACTCTCTCTCTCTCAACACTGGAGGTGTGTGCATGTGAGTACGCATGCTGTTAAATTTGAGGAAATCAACGCATGAGATGATTCAACAGAACCAGTCTTTAAAAGACGTAAAGAAAGATCAATCATAGTTCAGATCTTACAAACTCTCTTGGTCAAAGCCTTATCATTATGACGACTGCTAAGTGTCAGGAAGACCAAAAAAAAAAGGATATTTTAAATCCTTTCATTCAGCCACATACTGCTAACAGAGAGTCAGGAAGAGAACTGAGGCAGGTGACTAGAGAGGAGCCCAGGGTTGGCCAAATGTGAGACGGAGATGACCATTCACCATGAAGTACTCAGCGAAAGCAATTCCCTAGAGGCGATGTTCTAACGTGGGACTGAAAGCTGTCTGGGACCTACGTAAGAGACAGTCCTCACAAACAGGGAGAAAAGCAGAGAGGAAGGATCACTCCCGCGTGTGTGTCTCGTGTTTGCTATCATCATTGCAAGGTGGAACATCAATATGCCACCCCCCCTCTAATCTGATCTTCCCTAAGCTGGAGAATGCTGATCTCCTTCACCCCAGAATCACAAAAGACTCTGCAACTTTTCAGCTTGAACTGTCCCCAGCCAGCCGAATATTTTAGGACAAAGGCTGCAAACTAGCAATCTCAGAGTTAAATCCAACGACAGATATTCTGGTTTGGCCCCCTACAGCATTTTCAAAAATTTGAATTAGCTGCCCACATTTAAAAATCAAACAAATTTTAAATAAAAACTCTGATTTCTGGCTTCTCTTGAAAAATCAGAGTATCTGGCAACCCTGGGGCTGCCCTCCCAAATGGAAACAAGAGAATCAAGTAATGACTTCTCATTTTGAACAGGGCCTATGTCTTCCGCTTCATCACAGCTTTCACCCAAACAACTTCACTCATTCGTTCCCCTACCTCACCCTGCCAGGCAACTGTGATTCTCACTTTATGAAGATGATGAATCAGAGAGTCACAGCTCAAGTCCAGTCATTCCCTCATCCCTCAAGGTAGAGAACTCACCCAACTCCTCCATATCCTCAAACAAGTCCAGGAAAGGAAAACGGATGTCCTAGATCCAATGGAAAACCATGATCTGGGAACTTACCTCTCTTCCCCTCCTCGCTGCTGTACATTCTGCAGTTTCTCAACAAACTCATGAAATTTCATTTCTTCCCTGTTGGACCTCGGCTTAAAGTTCTGGAAATTAGCCATCTTCTTCTCATCATAGTACAAGAACTTGTGGGTGCTGGCACTGTACACAGAGAAGTCTCCGTTGCCAATATTCTCTTGCAGGTATTCCAGGTCCCATTTCAGGGCAGGGTACACAAGATTTGTGTCGGTCAGTACTACAGGCTCCTAAGAGAAAACACCAGATGAAGAGAACAGATGAAGTCGTCCCAAGGAGCTGGGGGATTCTTGTCCCATGATTCCAACTACTTGCCAACTTCAAAATAGTTTCTCCTGCTAACACGAACCCCCCAAGTCCCACTTCTCCTGGCCTCCCTCTCCATCGCCCCTTAGGCCCTAGTTCACAGCCCTGCCAGCGCCCCACCTCTATCACCATTCCCTTTGACCTCTCCTCCCAACCTGGTCCCTTCCCCCTCCCCCTTGAGACGCGGCCCCGCCCCCTACCTCATTCTCGATAAGCTCCTCCGCCCGAGGGTCGCCCTGACTCAGACGCGGGATGGGCCGGGTCGGGAAGCTATAACTGCGCAGTTGGGACTCATCCCAGGCGGGGCCAAGGGCTTCGGCCTCCTCCCGGGGTTCTCCAGAGCCCGAGGCCGCGGCCTCAGCCGCTGTCGCCGCCATCTCCGCCGCTAGGGACGGCCCCACCGGAACCGGAAGCTCCGCCTATTCCGGAGAAAAAAAACACAACGAAAACCATAGAGATGGGCTGCGCAAGAGAACGGTCCAGAGACGCTAAGAACGCGGAGCCGAAGCTTGGGGGAGCTCCTTCTAATGGTGACCTGCGGCTCGCCACCCTAGGCTCTGCCCTTGAAGACCGGCGGCTAGTCCCCCTTTAGTCCCACTGAATAGAGGTGATCACTCGGTTAACCAATCCACAAAATACTGCTGCTGCCGCAGTGTGCCCAGGCCTACACAAGAGGCAAAGAAGGAGGAAGGTTTAGTGGGGCGTTAAACTTTACACTCATGGATAGGGAGAGAAGCAAACTCTTGACCTACCTAAGGAAGTCAGAAGGAAAAGCAATTGTCCCATAAACGTTGCGCAAAGGTTGTTCTGAAGGCCTAGGCAAAAGATATATGGCAAATTGAATTCTTTTAAAATCAAAGATGGTTTTCTTTTGTTTGGCATCATTTGATTTTTCTGCCTGTGTCACCCTCTCTCCTACTTGAAGATGTTTTTGCCATGGGGCCAATGTTATCAGTAGTGGCCAACCATGAGCATCCTACATTTTCAAACAATTTATATTGGTTATAAAAGGTCCTATTAATTACCTCTATTGCTTGCTTAGACCATTCTTAGGCTGGCTGTGGGAGGCCAAATTCTAAGATGGATCCAAAGATTTCCATCCCATGGTGTACATGCCCTGTGTAACTCTCCCCCTTGAATGACGGCAGGAGTTATAAATATGATCACTCCTTCGATGAGGTTACATTATATGGCAAAAATGTAATTAAGGTCCTTAATCAGTTCACTTTGAGTTAATCAAAAGGAGATTCTCCTGGGGGTTAATCAAAAGGAAGAGTCCTGGATGGGACTGACCTAATCACTCCAGCTCTTTAAATCTGAGTCTAGAGGTCAGAGACAGAAATCAGAGAGATTTGAAGCTGAAGAAGCTCTCCTGTTGACCGTGAAGGAGCAAACTGCTATGTGGCAGAGAATGGTGGGTAGGCTCTAGGAGCTGAGAAAGGCTCCTGATTGACAGCCAGCCAGAAAGGAGGGATCTTAGTCCTACAACTGCGAGAAACTGAATTCTGCCAACAACTGCTGAGCTTGGAAAAGGACACAGAGCCTCAGATGAGTTAGCAGCCCCAACAAATACCTTGATTTCAGCCTGGTGAGACCCTGAGCTGTGACCCAGTTAGCCCGTGCCTGGACTCTGGACTCATGGAAAGTTTGAGATAATGAATTGGTGTTATTTTGGGCTGCTCAATTTATGGTAATCTGCTATGCAGCAATAGGAAACTAATACACTAGCTTAACTATGTAATTATGCTGCGTAGTAACTATGCTGCAAAACTGATATTGGGGTTACCTCTGTGGAGGGTTTGGGGCTGTGGCCGCAATTAAGGCTTTAGTTTTATCTGCAATGTTTGAATTTTTACAAGAATATTTGTAACCTTGGGAATTAAAAATAAATTAGACCAAGAAGATTCATATTACTAAAATCAGGAGTGAAAGAAGGCATATTACTACTGACTTCACAAAAATAAAAAAAAGTATAAGGGAATACTATGAACAGTTGTATTATAAAAAATTATATAACCTTGGGGCTGGCCCCGTGGCTGAGTGGTTAAGTTCGCGCGCTCCACTGCAGGCGGCCCAGTGTTTCGTTGGTTCGAATCCTGGGCGCGGACATGGCACTGCTCATCAAACCACGCTGAGGCAGTGTCCCATATGCCACAACTAGAAGGACCCACAACGAAGAATATACAACTATGTACTGGGGGGCTTTGGGGAGAAAAAGGAAAAAATAAAATCTTAAAAAAAAAAAATTATATAACCTAGATGAAATAGACAAATTCCTAGAAAGGCACAAACTATCATAACTGATTTAAGAATAGAAAATTTGAATAGATTTATAACAAGTAAAGAGATTAAATTAGGAATCCAAAAACTTTCCACAAAGAAAAGCCCAGGACTAGATGGATTCACTGATGAATCCTACCAGTCATTTAAAAAAGTATTAACACCAATCCTTCACAAACTCTTCCAAAAAATAAAAGAGGAAGGCTCCAACTCATTCTATGAAGTCAGTGTTACCCTGATATCAAAATGAAACAAAGACATAAACAAGAAGAGGAAACTACAGACAAAAATCCCTTGTAAGTATAGATGCAAAAATCCTCAACAAAATACTAGTAAACAAAATTTATACCACATAAAAAGGATTATGTACCATGACCAAGTAGGATTTATTCCAGGAAAGCAAGGTTGGTTCAACATCTGAAAATTAACCAAATTGATAGAAGAAAAAAAATGTTAAAAGGCACAAACATGCAGTTATAAAATAAACGTTATGGGGATGTAATGTACAGCACAGTGTATTATTTATGTATAACATAGTATAGTTAATAATATTGCATTACATATGTGAAAGTTGCTAAACTTAAAAGCTCTCACCACAAGTGAAAAAATTTTGTAACTATGTATGGTGACAGATGTTAAGTAGACTTACTGTGGTGATCATTTCACAATATATACAAATATCGAATCATTATGTTGTCTACCTAAAACTAATATAATGTTATATATCAATGATACCTCCATTTAAAAAAAGAAAAAATCACATGATCATCTCAATAGACACAGAGAAAACTTTTGACAAACTCAAACACCTTTCAGGATAAGAATGGGGTCCCAAAGGACACCATCATGAAAGTGAAAAGACAACCCACAGAATGGGAGAAAATACTTACAAATCATACATCTGATAAGGGATTTGTATCTAGAATACATAAAGAACTCTTACAACTTAATAAAAGACAACCTAGGGGCTGGCCCCGTGGCCGAGTGGTTAAGTTCGCGCGCTCCACTCCAGGCGGCCCAGTGTTTCGTTGGTTCGAATCCTGGGCGCGGACATGGCACTGCTCATCAAACCACGCTGAGGCAGCGTCCCATATGCCACAACTAGAAGGACCCACAACGAAGAATATACAACTATGTACTGGGGGGCTTTGGGGAGAAAAAGGAAAAAATAAAATCTTTAAAAAAAAAAAAAAGACAACCTAATTAAGAAATGGACAATGGACTTGAATAGACATTTCTCCAAAGAAGATATACCATGGCCAATAAGTGCATGAAAAGATACACAAAGTATTTTTTTTAAGATTTTATTTTTTTCTTTTTTCTCCCCAAAGCTCCCTGGTACATAGCTGTATACCTTCAGCTGGGGGTCCTTCCGGTTGTGGCATGTGGGATGCCGCCTCAGCATGGCTTGATGAGCAATGCCACATCCGTGCCCAGGATCCAACCTGACTGCCGAAGTGGAGTGCATGAACTTAACCACTCTGCCATGGGGCTGGCCCTGATACTCAAAGTCTTTAGTCATCAGGGTAATGCAAATCAAAACCACAATGAGATACCATTCACATCCACTAGTATGGCTACAATAAAAAAAGACAGACAATAGCAAGTTGGTGATAATGTTACCGCACAAAATTGGTTCTCTGCTTGATGCACGTAATGAGCCAATTAATTATGGCATCAGCCTTTGCGGGGAGAAATCAGCTTTTATTCTGCGAGATCAATCTTCAGGGAGACAGGGGGCAAGTGTCCTCAGATCCATCTCCTTGATTCAGGATTTGGGGCAAAATTTAAGAGGTTAGGGAGAATAGGCTGGCACACGGAAACACTGGAGGGACAGGTTTTGATTAGTGAGCTTCAAGCATTTATGGTAAGGTTTTAAACACTTATGACAGGGTTCTAAACATTTATGATGGGGTTCTAAACATTTTTGATGAAGTTGGGAAGGAATTTGAACACTGGATCTTCCTGAATGAGGGACCCCTGGCTTCTGACAGGAGTCTGACTTCCAAATTCCAGTCACGTCCCAGTTCTTTGGTTCCATGAGGAGGAGGATCTTTAGTTTTGAGGTTGTTTCAGGCCACGATTTCTTCTTTTACACATGCGCTGGCTACATGACTTTACAGATTTTCTGAAATGCAATTCTTAATCACTCTGTTGATAAGAGATGGGGTCAGTTGAACTGGTTCTGGAGGGCGTGCAGTTACAATAATATGGAGAAATTGGAACCCTCATACACTGCTGGTGGGAACATAAAACAATACAGCTTCTTTGAAAAATAGCTCGTCAGAAAGTTAAACATAGTCACCCTATGATCCAGCAATTCTACTACTAGGTATGTGCCCAAGAAAATTAAAAACATACACCTACACAAAAACTTGTACAAGAATGTTTACAAGCAGTATTATTCATAATAGCCAAAAAGTGGAAATAACCCACATGTCTGTCAACTGATGAATATATAACCAAAATGTTGCATATCCATATAATGGAATATTATTTGACCATAAAAAGGAATGAAAACTGACACATGCTGTAACATGGACAAACCTTGAAAATGTTACTCTAAGTGACATAAGTCAGACACAAAAGGCCACATACTGTATGATCCCACTTATATAAAATGTCCAGAATAGGCAAATCCATAGAAAGTAGATTAGTGGTTCCCAGCAGGTGGGGAAACATCCTAACCGATATAGGGTTTCTTTTGGGGTGATAAAAATGTCTTAGAATTAGATAGTCGTGATAGTTGCAAAACTTTGTGACTATACTAAAAATCATTTTATTGTACACTTTAAAGGGGCGAGTTTTATGGTATGCGAATCACATCTTTATATAAGTTAATAAATAAATAATTAATTAGACCAACTCTGTTTCTGACGCAAATTAGATCAGGGTTTGCTAGTGACTGAACACAGATATTGTCCAATTATTCTGAACATCAACTAGTGATGCTCATTTACAAGAAGGCAAATTTCTGCGAAGTAGTCCACCTCAAAATTTATATACCGAATAGTACATATTAGTTTTTATTGCTCTGATATATATTCAAGAATGTCTGTAATAATGGATTCTGCTCCAAAACAGTGATCACTCTAAAAGTTGCTGGAAATACGTGTATATTTACACCGCGTAAATTATGCAAATCCCACTTGTGTAAATAAAGTGAAAACATATTCATATGCAAATATAATAATGCCCCCCATTCTTCTGTTAAGCTAGTGTTTATTAGTTGTGGTCCAGCTTGAAATCTGCTTTTGCAGTCGTAGCAAATCTGAGGCTTTAGGCGATCTCCCGAGAGAGGTCTCTGGTGCTAGGATTTGTTTTACAGTTGTTAGGTTGAGGTGACAGGGACATTCAGATGTAAACACGGACTGAAACTGTGGACCCAGTTTGGGCCGATTTGTGTGTTGCTCTCTGCATCCAAATGAAGGAGATCAACCAATTTGGCGAAGAGAACCAAAACAAGCAAGACCAAGGACTGAATCTGAAGGATAATCACGTTTGGGGATGGAAGGAGGAAGTGCCAGTGAAGGAGAGGAAAAAGGAAAGCAGTCAGAGAAGAAGTTAAGACAGGCTCATTTCATTTGTACTGCTCCTGGAGAAGATGGGTCACCTGTCCGCCTGAGATGCTCAGGTTCCGAGTCCCCATCATCCCTGCATGCGTCTACGTCAGCCGAGGGAGAAAAGGGACACGACAGTCTGAAATATCAAAGTAGTGAGTAGCTTGGTTTTTTTCCTTCCCGTTTTCCCACTCTGCCTCTATCCACCCGCTCATCTACCCTTTGGTTTCCCCACGCCGTGCAAGCCCCGCCCTTGTTGAACCCTTAGGACTTTCTTCTTTATCGGCTGCCTGGTCGCGTTTGGCCCGGCTCAGCCGCCGTGACAAGGCCTTTGCGCATGTGCGGGGTGAAACTGAAAGAAGGTGAAGATGGCGGCGGCCAGGGCCGGTGTCCTGGGAGTCCGATGGCTGCAAAGGGCAGCCCGGAACGTGGTGCCGTTGGGTGCACGGACAGGTCCGCGAGAACAGTGTGGGAAGGGGATGCCTGAGGTTTGGTGTGTCAGGGGCAGGGTGGATGTCATGGATACCACGCCGGCCGTGTCCGGGCAGGGGGCGGAGGTGAAGTTGGTATGTCCAGAAGAGGGGGTGGAGGGTCTCGTGGTCCTGCGAGGTCTGGGCTCCGGCCTCCGCAGCCACTGCAGCCTGATGCCGTCAGGGTGGCAGGAGGAACGGGGTCGCTTACGACCTGCTCTGGTATGTCCTCCAGCCTCCCACATTACCAAGGATATGCTCCCGGGACCCTATCCCAAGACCCCAGAAGAACGGGCGGCCGCTGCCAAGAAGTATAACATGCGGGTGGAAGACTATGAGCCATACCCGGATGATGGCATGGGGTGAGATAGAGAGGGTCTGTTCGCACCTTGGTAGTGATGGGAGAAGGCCGGCTGGGTTTGGTGGCTCGACTCTGACCCTTTCCCCCGAACCTGCTCGTGACCCCTCAGAGTCAATGGAGTGGTTGCTTTTCTCGGTGGAGGGAGATGGGAGGGGATTGGTGAGCAGCTGCAGTCAAGAGGATTTCAATTTTCTCCTTGGCTCAGGCTGTTTCCTCAAATGAGGAAGCCGAGGTTTTAATAGCTCCCTTGAGGACCCCTGAATAGCAGGAACCTTCCTTGGCTCCATCCCGAGCGCAAGGTTTCATTTAGATCGAGCATCTGCTGGGCTCAGGTGCTGTCATTCAGGAGCTGGACTCCTGTCATGAGAACCTTATTTGTAGATGTAGTACTCTATATATGTGTGTATATCTTTCTTTAAAAAGTATGTTTGCTGTTAGGGCTGTGGAAATCGGAGCAACTTAAGTAGATTAACAGCCAAGTTCCTTACTCCAGTTGATGTTAGCCATGCTCTGCCCGACCCCGCCAGCCACATAAAATCCCTATGGTTAATTATCTGAGCTGATTACTGTGATCACCCCCATTTTCTGTCCTAGCATCACTCTTTCAATCGTGGTTTCAGCAGCCCGTATTTTTCTTGTTTTCCAATCATCTTCTGTGACATATGTCCAGTTGTCATCATTTCCTGTGTTTTATTGAGTTGTGGACAAGAGCAGCCTTGGTAGCAGTCTGTGTAAGTTGAACCTGGATTTGTTGGTGAAAACCCAGTTTAGCAAGAATTCCCTTGGGGTGTTTGAGACATGGAGATGTATACCAACTTGGTTGTTGAGGAACACAGTTGCTATGAAAACAATACTTTTCTAATCTGTACCCTTTTTGTTTTTATTCCAATTAGCTGGGTGACCTTGGGTTCAGACCCTAAACTTCAGTTTCATTTTCTGTCTAATGAGGGAATCAGAGTGATTGATGTCCTAAATTCCCTTCCAGCTCTAACATTATAACCTTTTGTGACTTTTTTTGTTCAAAAAAGGTAAGAAAAGCTTGTATATGTTATGTTTCAGAGTTTGACATGAACTTTTAATTACCATTTGGACCTCTGTGGTTAGTTCTATGCTTAGTGACTAGAACTTGAGATTTTGATTTGAAAGTCAGTTCCTTCGTCCTTAGAGGAAGCAGTTGTCTCTGTCATTTGGCTTCTCATCTCTGACATGAGGAGAGTGAATTGTCTGAGTGAGGCTGCTCAGAGCCTCTTCTAGAAGTTCTTCCTGTCTCCCAGGTATGGCGACTACCCGAAGCTCCCTGACCGCTCACAGCAGGAGAGGGATCCATGGTATGACTGGGACCACCCAGATCTGAGGCTGAACTGGGGTGAACCGGTGAGAGAACCATACCCGTTTGACTTTTCTTCCTTCTCCCTAATGTCTTCCTGAGGATTCTTTCTTTAACTCAAATGGCACTTCTCTGTCCAAGTAATAATAAGGTGTTCTGAGCAAGGAAGCAAGGTCTGGTGATCTGAGATCTGAGGTTCCATTTGTGGCACGTGGAATGGGACTTTTGGGAATCATCAAAGCTCTGTATTGTGAAAGTTGTGAACTTCCATGATTGAGCTGTCTCTGATCAGCAGGACGTAGACATAAGCCAGCATCCAGTCCTGTGGGCCAGAATATTGCCCAGGGCAGTAGGATGCCTTTGTCAAGCCTTGTATCAGGCTGTGATCACTCTGGACTACCTGCCTTTTTGGGAGGAGTAGTATGTGACAGTTATCTGCCTTTCTGCCTCAGATGCACTGGGACCTAGACATGTATATCAGGAACCGTGTGGACACGTCTCCCACGCCTGTTTCTTGGAATCTCATGTGTAAGCATCTCTTCGGCTTTGTGGCCTTCATGATCTTCATGTTTTGGGTTGGGGACACTTACCCCACCTACCAGCCCGTGGTGAGTATCTGAGAAGTGCTCTCTTAGGCACATTTACTTAGCCCCATTTCCTGGAGGAATGAAATCTCTGGAATAGGGATCCAGCCAATACCAAGCTTGGCTTCTTGGTAAGGCCTGGAGAGGGCCTTACGCACTGGCCTGGCACAAGTACCAGAGCACTGCTCCATGCCTACATCTTGGATCAGTCTGAATGAAAAGAAGCACTTTAGGACTAGGTGAGGAATGAACATGGAAGCCACCTAGTCTCTAGCGTTGCTGTTTGGGGACTCTACTTACCAATTATATTTCAGCAAGTGATCTTTCAAGGCAGAATCAAGGAATCCAGAGCTGAAACTTTATCCTTTGTTGGAGGTATGAAGGACATTTATTTCCCGTAGGGTACTGGAAGCAATTAAGTGTTTACTACAAGCATAGACGGTTATATTTTGGAGAATGTAAAGGACATAGAAAATATACTGTCTAGCTTTAAGGAAGTTTAATTTAGATAAGAAGAAGATTCGGATAAATGACATGAGGAACATTTGAACAGATACGGGAATTTGGCAGTTTTTGTGTGTGTGTATATATGTGTGTGTGTGTAGTGAATGTATGTTCTAAGGGGTATGAGGTGCTGTTAAGGAGAAGGGTTATGCTAGATACTAAAAAAAATACATAGGCTTTGGATTGAGGGGAGAAGTTGGAGATAATATTTGGGGCAAGAGAAGACAGGAGGAAGGAAGGAAAAGGAAAGTGAGTTAGCTGGAGTGGAATAAGCATATAAAATAGTTCCTTGATAACCAGCTGCACTGGTTGCCTGGAGAGCTGCTAAAAATTTCGGGTTCCTGGGCACCACTTCCTGGAGAACCTAATTCAGTAGCTCCACAGTGGGGTTCTAGAATCAATATTTAACAAGTCCCCAGGTAATTCTGATGTCCCGGGAGATCAGGTGTGGAAATTGCTGTGTTAAAAAATATTGTGAGGCGAGTCAGTCAGTCAGGTTGGGCAGCTTTCATTGCATGGCTAAGGGATTTGGACTTGATGGTAGAGTAACGCATTAATTCAACAAATATCTATGAGGCCCCTACTATATACCAGGTGCAGAGCATGCTAGGGATTGGGGTATAGTGGTGACTTAGTCTGTCTCTGGGCAGCAGGGAGCCATGTTGGGCTTTTGAACAGGAGAATGACATAACGAAGGCTAGGTTTTTAGGAAGATTAATCTGGGAGTAGTCTGCAGGATATATGGTAAGGAAAGGAACTGAAAGCAGGGAGGCTGCTGTGTTTGCAGTTGGCTGCTCAGTGCTACCTCTGCAGAGATAGTCAGTGTCCCGATGGTAGCTGGTATGTGTATGTGCACTGACACAAGCCTTCCTACCAAGTCCCAGGGGCCCTAGGCTGGAGAGTGCACTTAGGGCTGGTGTGAGCGCTAACTTCACTTCAGGAGAGCAAGAAACAGTGTGGTTCTTCCATTTTTCAGTTCTGTAAGCACATCACCCTTTTCTCCTCCCCTTGAGCTGTGTTCTCTGACAGCTGTTTGTTGGTAAAGCCAGCAGCCCCTAAAGCACATCCCAGTCGTGTCTCCTCTGTGCTTTCTTCCACCACTGCTCCTGCACACCTCATTTGCTGGGCCACTTTAGTGGTGGAACCATTAGAGGCTGGGTGATTTTAAGGAGATTGAGTCTGTCTCAACCCCGAGAGAGGGATGGATGCATCATCTCCTTTAGAAAGCGTGGCTTCTCTCTCTGTCTCACACACACACACACACAAAATGTAGGCACCACTTCTCTTACAATCTAGGCTTTCTCTCTGCCTTGGGCTGAGCAGGGACGAGGAGTGCTGTTCATGCCATTCTAGCCCAGCTGGATCTGACCAGAGGCTACCATGTACCCATTTACCGTGTGTGATTGTTAACTCCGAGTTGGGGGAAGCTAGGTATTGGCTGGATGTATGCTGTTCTTGCTGACCTGTGTTTTTTCCTTAGGGGCCAAAGCAGTATCCTTACAATAATCTGTACCTGGAACGAGGCGGTGATCCCACTAAAGAGCCTGAGCCGGTGGTTCACTATGAGATCTGAGGAAGCTTCATGGGCTTTGTGCCCCCCGACTCTCATTTCTAGAGATTTAACCTTAATGAAATCCCTAATAAAACTTAGTGCTGTGGTATCTGTGCCTCATTTCCACAGGAATAGACACTGCTGTGAGGAACCTTGTCCTTTTCCTTTTGTTCTGCCTGCTGTCTGTCCCCACCCTCTCCGCCCGTTGGAGACCGGAAGGCCAGGAGGGCAGAGGGAGTTAAGCACAAGAAGATGTTCATTTTGCCAGGACTGTGAAGGCAGTTGAGCAGTTGAGGGTTCCAGTTGTGTGGCAGGTGGTAAGGGTAGCTCCTTTTCCCATTTACGTGGCTGAAGAAGGAAGATATGTTCCTGATTTCCCAAGTTGGAACAAGATTTATTTCCCATAAAAAACCATTTTATAGTGGTTAGTTTAAAAACAAAATTGTACTCTTAACATGTTTCCAGTATATTATGGGATAAATAGGTGTTTCTTGACTGGCCAGGGCTGTGACTGCCTCTAATGTTATTTGTTTTAAGAATATGTATTCCTTATTCCAAGCAACTTCTAAATCCTGGCTTCTTTTAGTTGACAATACGTATATTTATGAATTAGAGACAGTTCAATGAGTTATTCTGAACTTGTGCATGGCTTTTGTTACCTTGATTTATTCAGGCACCTCAAATAGCCTTAGAAAGCAGAAAATCATGTTTTTGAGGGTCTATCTCAGTGTATCTGTATTTAAGTAAACCAACTCATTTCCTTTTCGTCCCTTTGGGGACATTTTCTTAAATTACAATCATCACCTGAAAACCTGTGCCATAAAAAAGCATATATTCAACCTGACCTATAGAAGCAATTCCATTCAAGTTAGATACGGGTTCTTTAGTGGTTGCCCAGGTAGTGAAAGAGACTTGTAAGAGAAGTGGGTACTTCTACTAAAATGCCGCTCTTTGAAGCTCTCCACTGTCTTCATTCTCTGTCCTCTATAGCACTTGATAGTCATTTATTTCACCAACATCTGTGTGCCTTATAGGCCCTGGGAATATAAAATTGAACAAGATAAAATTGCCTTCTAGTAGTTATATAGAAGAGGAGACTGGCAGTTACAAAACAAGGTGAAAAGAATTTCTAAGAGATGTGTGAGTTGAAAGAAGAATGCACTTTTTATTTTTTAAAATCATGTCCTGCTTGAAACTGACCTTATGCCTTTGGTTCAGATGTCTTTTGGAGCACTCCATCTGTGACACTTCTGCCTCATTCCCTAATTTGAGTTGCTGCCTGAGGTTCAGTATTCAACGCTGTTTACTTCCCCTCAGGTCTCATCCACTGTTGTGCTAAGAAGTTCAAGAAATATTTACTGAGTACTTAGTACATAGCGAGTGGGCAGGCACAGACAATGCCCTAAATTGTCTTCTTTCCTGACTTCAGAACTCCCAAGTCAGGAAATCTAGAGTTGTTTCTCAGTGACTTGGGGAGCCCTGTCATAACTGGCTCACTATGTTTGGAGGTATATCAGATGGAAATAACTGCATTAAATGAAAGTATTCAATCAAATAACTTAGGTCTAAGATCTTCAGCTGCCTACAGAACACTTATTTAGAAATGCCATTAATTCCCTCAACAGAAAAAATATAATCCTCTTTTCACCTCTCCCTCCAAGTGCTTAACCTTTACTAGTCACAAGAGCCTGTCCAGGTTTCCTTTACAGTCACTGCCACCGATTTAATCCAGGCCTGCATCACCTGGTAACTGATTGTTCTATTAGTCTCCTAATTTGAGTCCTGCCTCCAGCTCTGTTCTCTCTTCAAGAGGACCCATGTTGCTAGTCTCAAAATACAATCTTTATCTTATTGCATTTCTACCCATAATTTTCAGTACCTCCCAATTATCTGCGGAGTTGAATTGGTATTCCACGGTCTGTATCCAGCCCAGTCCCCCAACCATAGCCTCTTCATGGCATGGGAAATGTCAGGTTGCCTACTAGCCGATTGAGCCCCTTCTTGTGGAACGTCACCTGTCTTGCAGCTTCAAGATACAACACCCATCTCCTGTCCCTGAAACCTTTCAGGAAGCCCCTGGTCTACAGGAGCCTCAACCTCCACACACCTATATCTGTTTATTAGTTCAACCAACAGTTTTGGGGCACCAGTTGTTGCTGGGCTGCAGTGCATCACTCACGGCTATTAATGACCTCGATTGCTTTTTACCTTTTCAAGTAGGAATCTACTGATTGCTCCTGGAGCTAGGGCCAGGTCTTCTCCAATAAGTAGATGATGAGTTAGTATTTTCCCTTTTCAGAAGCTGCCCCTGGAGCCTGGCTCAAATTGAATAGACCAGAACTTTATGGTCGCAGGATCTGACCCACTGCGCCGTAAGTGCGCAATCACAGGACGGGGGGGGGAGGCCCGATTAAAAGCTCTGTATAATCTTATTATATCTTCTCCGTGGGTCAGCCGGGTCCTCCGCCTGGCGCTTCGCGGCGCGCTGGGCGAGGGGTGCCCTGCGGGCCAGGACCGCTTTTGGCCCTCCGCAGCCGCCGTCCACAGCGCCCAGCTGAACCCAAAAGCCCTTCGGGCAGGACTCGCTCCCGTTCCGCCGCACTTGACCCCTGACCTGGGCTCTCCGCACAGGTTGGTTTTCCCGGTCTGACTGGGCCCCCTGAGAGCCGAGGCCGTGCTGGGACCCGAGCGCGCCGCAGGGAGCGCGCCCTCCCCGGGGACCCCGGCCCGCGCCTGCGCCGCGCCCCGCCCAGTGAGCCCCTCAGACCCCCCGCTGCCCCCGCCCTCGGATTGGACCCGGCTCCGCTGTCCCCGCGGCGCCCGGGTCCCTCAGCCCGCCCAGGGTGTCTCCTCAGCGCTGCCCTAGCGCCTTCGCAGCCGCTCTGGGCCCGGAGCCCGCACCGAGTCTCTGCGACCTGCGGGGCGGGGAGGCCTGTCGGCAGGAGCCCGGCGCGCCGCGCTGGGGCAGGGCCGGAGAGAAGCCGTGCTCACCGCCCTCCGAAGGGCCCGGGCCGCCACGGGAGCGGGCCACCTCCAGCCCTGCCAGAGCCTGTCCCGCTCGGGTTGCAGGGTCACAGCTCTCCCCCGTTCAGCGCCCCCCTCCCCCGCCCGCCATTCTCACCCCAGCGGGCGCCCTTTTGTGAACAGATGTCTCTGAACAAACTAGTTTAAAAGCCCATCTTCCCAATTTCTAGACTGTCAGAGGTTTAAACACGTTCTGGAGTTTAGTTTGGTTTAGACTAGTATAACGGTTAAAAGCACTGGGCTCTGGAGGCCGATTTGGGGTTCACGTCTCGGCCTAGCCAGTTTTCTTCTCTGTAAAGTGGGGATGATAATAGTACTTACTTCATAGAACTGTTGTGAGAATTAAATGAGATGTGCACGTCAAACGCACTACTCGAAGCTCCTGCTTTTGTTAAGGGATCTTTCCCCAGAAACCTGAAAATGGCTTTGACCAGCAGGTGGCACTGGTGACTATAGCATGATGTGTAGTCTGTCAGACGATACCTGATGTAGCCTCAAGAGTTTAGAGGGCCCTTGGAAGTCTTGGCTGAATTGACAGCCTGAAAGTTTCTTCGCACAGGAAAGTGCGTTAGAGATTAAGTGATACTACCTCCTGTTTTTGTAGGTTGGGACTAACCTGACTGTGGCTTGCTCAAGCAGGTCACTGTGGGTCCCAAGTTTCCTCCCTCAAGTTCAGTGTTAATTTTTTGTTTAACTTTTCTGCGGCTTTGCTAGCTTGTTGGGATGGCATCTTGAATATGCATTAGAATTGGATTGGAAACCACAGAGTAAAAATGGATGTCTGCATTCATTTAATAAATACTATCAAGCGCTTATTATGTGCCAGACGTTGTTCTGGCACTGGTTATAACATGGTGAACAAAGCAGGCACAGTGCTAGGTCTTAAGGAGTTTACTTATTAGTGGAGACCAACAATGTAAATGTAAATAAATATATAATTATAAATTGCTATGAAGAAAAAAATGGAGGCTGTTTCTGATTGGGTGGTTCACCTCTCTGAGGAGGTGAGAAGCTGAGCTCAGAAGATGTGATAAGGAGCCAGTCATGCCGAGAATGAAAGACGGAGCATTCAAAGTGTAGGAAACAATTTACAGAAGCGCTAAGGTGGGAAAAAGTCAGGAGAGGAAATAAAGGCTAATGCGGCTGGGGCACAATGAATAAGGGGGAAGTAGCGAGAGATGAGGTTGAAGCAGTAGGCTGGAGCTTTTGAGCAGGGCCATAATAAGGGGTTTGATTTTTATTCTGAGTGTGATAGAAGCTGTTGAAAGATTTTAAGCAAGGAATGCTAAGATCCTATTTTTGATTTTAGAAGCTCACTTGTGCTGCTATGTAGAGAGTGAATTGGGCGATGGTATGAGTAGCAGGGAGATAACCAAGGAAGATAATTGCAGTAATCCAGATGAGAGGTGATGGTATCTTCAAATACAGTGGTGAGGGTGGAGATAGAGGAAAGTAGACAGATTAATATATATTTTGGAGATAAAATCTAGAATACTTAATGACAGATTAGAAGCGAATAAAGGGAAGGAGAGATCAAGGGTGATTTTCAGGTTTCTGGGTTGTGCAATTGGGTAGATAGTGGTACCATTTACTGAGATGAAGAAAACTGGAGGAAGAACAGATGTGGTGGGAGGAGATGGTGGAATAGAGAATTCCATTTTAGACAGACTAACTTTTAGGTATCTTTGCTCTATCCAAGTCAAAATATTTGATTAGCAGTTGTATATAAGAACTTGGAGCTCAAAGGAGAGATTTGTCTTGGAGATGTAAATCTGAAGTCATTAGGATATGCGTGATATTTAAAGTCAAGGGAATGGATAAGATCACTGAGAGATTGTCTGGTTTGAGGTTATCGTCACCAGTCGGCATGTGGCAACCAGTGTAGTTTAATATCTTTTAGGGTTTAAAGCATTAGATTTCAATAATTGGGGAAATGAATTGTCCTTACAGATCTACAGATGGTCATGTATTTGTCACCCCGTGTTGCCCTGAAATGCCCGATCCCATGATGGAGAGAGAGAAACAAGATCTGTCCACAGGTGCTCCCTGGATCTGCCCTTAAGCTTGCTGATTTCTATTTTAGTGGGCTGAGGGTCATGTCAGTTTTCTGCCACCTACAGGACAGACCATGAAGCTGAAGGAACTTGAGCGGTCAGCTGTCCAAGTGTGGAGCCCAGCCAGCCAGTACCCTGTGTATCTGGCCACAGGTATGGTAATAGGATCCAATGGAAGCACATAGGTTGAGGGGAAACTTAGTACTATCCAGAATTCTTTATTGAGCTTCAGAGTCATGGAAAGGTGGGGTTGGCAAAAGCAAACAGATGTTAAGTGTTTTTGGTACCTGGGGCAGCCTTGAACTATGGCTCAAGCTAGGCACCTCATGCTTGCTTTGGACTTAACCATTTGAGAAACAGTATACGTAGTCCTCACCTGTTCTTCCTCTTCTCCCCTCCCTAATCATTTGTACCCCAAATCCATGCATATATTGTTGCTCATATGCTGCCTCTTCCTGACTTTTCCTGTGCCTAGGAACATCTGCCCAGCAGCTTGATGCCTCCTTTAGCACAAATGGCACATTGGAAATCTTTGAGGTTGATTTCAGGGACCCCTCTTTGGACTTGAAACGCAAGGGAGTCCTTTCTGCCTCAAGCAGGTACTGTGTCTGAACTGTTGATGGGTAGCAGGGCAGATCCTGACGTAGACCCTGATGGGGAATCCTGGGAGTGGTGTGTGCTTCTCAGGGCTCATGAGGAGACAAGTGAGAGGAGAAAGGCCTTCACCAAGTTGGAGAGAAGTTAACTCTGGGTTTATTTTGCAAAAGGATTTTAAAAACACCCACTCCTAGGGCTGGCCCGTTGGCGCCGCAGTTAAGTTTGCATGTTCTGCTTCAGCCACCTGGGGTTTGCCAGTTTGGATCCCAGGTGCGGACCTATGCACCACTTGTCAAGCCATGCTGTGGTAGGCATCCCACATATAAAATTAGAGGAAGATGGGCAGAGATGTTAGGTCAGGGCCAGTCTTCCTCAGCAAAAAGAAGAGGATTGGCAGCAGATGTTAGCTCAGGGCTAATCTTCCTCAAAAAAAAAAAAAACAAACCCACAAAAAACACCCACTCCCACCTTTCTGGTCAGCAGCAGCAGCAGTGTCGGGCAGAATCATGTGATAGAAATGACTCACAGAAGCCTGGACCCGTAGGTACCTGATTTCTCTCTGAACCTAGAACCATTGGCTATTTCCTCACTTGGTTCGTGTGAGGATAACAGCCTTGCACAACATCTCCCTTTTCTGCCAGTGGGAGGCGAACGAATGATTCTTTCCTCATTGCTCTTAGGCACTGATTGGGTACTCATGGATTTCCTGGCTCTGGCAGGCTTACAGGGCTGGCTACTAGCATTTAATGGGCACATGTATATATACCAGCCACTATGCTAAGGGTTCCGCCTGTTTTATTTATTCCTCCGAATGAGCCTAAGCAATAAATACTATTATTCCCATTTTGCATAGGAGAGAGCCAAAACTGGGAGAAGCTAGAATTTAAGTCTAGGCCTGTCGGACTCCAAAAATCCACCTTCTTTTCATTATTCAACGGCTCTTTTATAGGTTTTGTAAAGATAAGGCTTATGGTCAGAAGCAATGGTCTTCAAATTTGGACCATCAGGAAAAATGAATATTCACTATACTTGTTATAGATTAAATGTAAATAATATGCATATATTACTGTACTAGTAACAAAATGCAATTTCTATAACTTTTTAGATTAAAATATTAATCTTTTTCTTATAGCCCAGAGAATTATCTTGCCCATCCCATTTTAGAGATTGGTCTGCTTTCCACCCTCTTGTGCATTGTTTGATCCATCTAAGAGATTAGACAGAAGTACCTCTTCTTTCTTTTCATGGTTTAACCTAATAATGAAAAGTTAGTTCTTGTTCTCCCTTTCTTGAGCCCCTGTATCACTTTATGATGGTATCCCTTATTTTGCAGGTTTTTTACATCTCTTTGTATTTCCAGTACCTGTACCTTTTGAAGAGCAGGCACTGGAGGGTTTACGAATAACGATGAGATATTCTTAGCCTTTAAGCAAGCATTTCAGAAAGGGCCCCTGAAAGGAGTGAGCTAATTCAATAATGTTTATACTCCTGGAGATAAGAAAAGAGGCCAAGGGCTCTTATCCTTGACCAGCCAAGCAGCAGCTTCAGCACAGTAGTGACTCCTTAGGGCTAACAGTCCCTAAGAAAGAGGCAGTATAATTGCTTAAGAAATCTTAAAACTGAATCCTAAAATCCATATGGACAGAGATTTTTGTTTCTTTTGTTCACTGCTGTATCTCTAGTACCTAGAACAGTGCCTGGCATTAGGTGCTTAACAAATATTTGTTGAATGAATGAGTGATATTAGAAACTTAGGGGGTAACAAACTAAGCATTCATGTCCACCACTTCAGTTAGTTATAGTTAGTCTTCAGTTAGTCTTAGTGCCTTAAGAGCTTTTCAGGGGTGATGATCTGTTTGTTTTGCAGCCAAGTAGATGAAGGGACCGTTTTTGAAACGTTGGTACTAAATTCAGGAATTGTGAAATTCACCTCATAGCCTGCTCCACCCTGCAGGGATTTGGGATCTATAACCCAAATAAATACTACAGTCAACACTATTGATAGTATTTCATCCCTGCTATCTTTTTCCCACCTCTATAATTGTGTCCACAGATTGCTTCTCAGTCCCAAAGACCTAAGGGATTCCCTCTGACATAGTTGTGTTGGGATCTTTCTGAAGAAATCATCTTAGACACCTCAGGGTCTAAGACAGCCACTTCTTTTTGTTCCAGTCTGGGTTAGGTTGCATCACAAACTATTGACCAAGATGATCAGGGTAGATAGAGGGCTACCCATCCTTTGCTTTATGCTTCCCTCTTTCTTTTCTTTTCTTTTTTTCACCTTCTGTGTGGTTTAGTGGAAAGCACAGTTGTGTTGGGTTGCAGCCTTGGCTAAAGCTATGTGACTTTGAGCAAGTTGAGTTCCATCAGTGGTCTTAGGTTTCCTCACTTATGAATAAAGAAGAGGTTGTACAAGATGACTTCTAAGAACGTACTGAGCTCCAAATTCAGGCCTTATGTTCAGTTTCTTATTCCCTTTCTTTTTCTAGCTTAGTCTCCTTCTTTTTTCCTTTTTTCTTAACTCCTCCTTGTGTCTCTGTATTATTACACATAGACTTTTCACAATCTTCCCCTTTCCTTTGCCTGCTCTTTTCACTAGACCCATGCCCCAACCACATCTGAATCCTGAAGATCCTCTTATCCTCAATTCGTGATGCATCAGAGAAATACCTACTTAGAAATACCTGACTGAAAGGGGGAATGTTGTGAAACACTGGTGTGGGTGTAGGTAAGGGACAGCCTCAAGCTATCAATAGTCTAGAGAAAGTGCAAGGATAAATGTCACTGGATGCAATCAGAATCAATATGGATTAGCATGTGCACTGAAGCAAGCGATGTTTGGTGTGTTAGATGAATCTCGCTCAAGAAGAAGGGTTTCTGGGAGAATAATACATTGTTTATGTATTGACTTTTGAACTGAGGACGTAGCTGCTGTAGCTGAATTGATGTCAGAGACCAGTGTGTAATTTGCTACACTCCATCCTCCATCTACACTGAGGTTCTACATCTCTGAGTGGCCTCTGTAACCTCTATATGACTCATCTTCTAGTAACATGGAGAAAGTAGGTGATCTATCTTTCAGTATCTTTATCTCAGTTCTAGCTAGCTACTTGGGGAGCACTGTGACCTCTCTTTGAGTGCCTGTGAAGGAAGAACACCAAGCAGAAAAAGATCACTTTGTGTACTTCTCTTAGTTTTTCTGTTTCCAAGACTTGCCTTCTCTCTCTGGAGACATCAAGATCAGAGTAGAGAGAGTATGGGCTTTGTTATTAGACAGACCTGGGTTCAAATCCCGGCTCTGCCATCTTCTGCCCTCTTGGGCACATAACTTCTTTGACCGTGTTTTCTCCACTGTAAACTCGGGATGCATAGTAGGCACATAATAGGCTGGTGCATACTAGGCATTCAGAAAAGTAGTTCTCCTCTTGGACAGCTATTGCTCCACTCCACTGCCTTCATTCCCCAGTTGGGAGCACTACCTTCAGCGTGCTGTTTGACTTTTAGGAAACTTAGATTTTCTCAGCTCTTTTGGCCTGGATGTGGGCAAACTCTATTTCACTTTAGTTCACTAGCGTGAGGTTGGGATTTTTCAAAAAGAAACTTACTAAGCAAATAAAAGCAAAATCCAAAACAGAGAAGTACATAAGTCATGGAAGCAAGAATTTATACAGCACATATTCCTAATCATAAGGTAGCTGAAGCTTGGCCTCAGAGGAGCTTAGTTGGTGCTACATTCAGGTCTCAGACATCTCAGTTTCTTCTCTTCAGCCTTATCTTTTCTTGCCAGAAGCATAGCCATGAGCTGGTTGTTAGGGCTGGGTTTATCTTGATGAAGTTCAGCTTCTTCCTGTGGTGTTCTAGGCCGGTATGCACTCTCACGTATCTGTAGCACAGTGGTTTTCAACCCTGGCTGCTTGTTAGTATCACCTGGGGGCTCTTGTTAAAAATGTAGACTCTGAGGGCCTATCTCTAGAAATTCTGCTTCACGAGGTCTGGGTGAGAATCAAAGAACCAGTGTTTTCTTTAGGTGCCAGCCATCATTCTCTGAGGCTGTATGGTCTCCATCATTGCCATCATTATCATGCGAACCTCTTTATCAGAGACTTCCACCTGTATTCTCATATTTTGAAAGTTCCCACCTTGCTATACAAACTCTTTTCCCTATACACCCTCCTTAAATCTCTTAGCTCCTATTTTCAGGTCAAAGGCCATCTTTTTTGTTTTTTAACTTTTTATTTAAAAAATATTAAAACATAGAAAAGTTGCACAATGTTACAGTGAACAGTCATATACCTTCACTTAGATTCAGCTGTTAAGAGTTTGTCACATTTGCTCACATGCTTGTGCACTCTCTCTACACACACACGCATGCACATGCATGCACACACAGAGCTACCTGTGTATTCCCTGTCCATTTGCAGAGCAGAGATGCTTGACACTCCTTGAGCTCACTGAATAGTGAAGTCCCCTTCCTTGCCTGACTCATCCCAGTTGTACCCACTCTCCCAGGTGTTCGCCATCGTGTCCTATTTGGGCTCCAGCTTCACCCTCACTAGTGATTAACAATAGGAATGTACTTTATATATGCTTACCGAAAGAAAATCATTTCGTCACATCCTATGTTCTGCATTTTGGTCACTCTAAAGTAACTGGGCCCTTTTCTTCAACCCTTTGGTGACACCCCCTTGAGGTCTCAGGTACCTTTTACTGTGGTCTCGGTCATGTGTTCTGACCACACTGAGGTCACTGGACCGCTTCTACCATTCCCATGTGAGTTTTTCACTGGCCATACCCTCCTCCAATTCCTCTGTGACCTATTATGGGCTTCTCTAGCTACTCGTTAACTTGCCCTCTGCCCACACTGAGCTCTAGCCCCTGGATGTCATGGCAACCTCTTGAGCCAGTATGGAACACACATTCTTTTGCCACATTTTTCTGAACACATTAAAATCAGTGCAACCTTAGAAAACATAGCCTTTCTGACAGTAGCTTTAGAGCCACCATTTGTGTCAGCTTTGCTCTTTTGTTCAGATGCTGACGTCCTAACTGGTGCTTAGCTCCTCACTTCTGACAGGTTGGCTCTGCTCTAATGACTGGCCCAACAGGTTCCTGCCCAGTCACCCCACTCAATTTCTTTGCTGACTGTCCCAAGGTGTGGGAACATTTCATTTCAGTTGGAGTCTAATGAAATCATTTGATGTGAAATCTGGCTTCTCTGAAGGGCTGTGGAAATATCCTTGGCTAGCAGCTGTGAAATGGAGGACAGACCATCTATGAGGCTTTGGAGATTTCACATGCTTTCCCTAAGGCTTTGCAGAGGGCCTAGGGTCCACCTTTTTCTTTTCTGCAAGACACTGGCAGTGTCTTGTTAGAAGCATCCTCAGAAGGCCAGAAAAGTGTTTCCCAAGTGGTGTGTTTATTCTTTGTGCCTCTCTGTCTCTAGGGCTGGCCCATTGCAGCCACGTAGCAGCTCAGTGGGCCAGTCACACGGGAGAGGCATGAGGTGGAGAGGTCCTTGGGTCTTTTCTCACTTCCACCTTGAGAGGGAAGAGGGGATGGCAATTGTTGGTCTCAGGAACCTGCTTTGAGTCAGGTATAGAAGAGTTTGGATCTTCCTCTAAATAGAAGACAGCATTCTATGATGGTTAAGAACTCTGGTTCTCATAAGAAATGATGAAATCCGGCTATCTATGACAGCGTGAGTAGACATTGAGGGTATTATGCTAAGTGAAATAAGTCAGAAGGAGAAAGTCAAATACCATATGACCTCACTCATAAGTAGAAGATAAAAACGACAGAAAACCACATGGCAACATAGATTGGATTAATGGTTACTAGAGGGGAAGAGGGGACAGAGGAGGGCAAAGGGGTGATTAGGGACACGTGTGTGGTGATGGACTATAATTAGTCTTTGGGTGGTGAACATGATGTAATCTACACAGAATTCGAAATATATTATGATGTACATCTGAAAGTTATATAATGTTATAATCCAATGTTACTGCTATAAAAATTAAAATAAAAATAATTTAAAATAAAAGAACTCTGGCTCTGAAATAACTTGGGCCTGGCTTTGAACCTTGACTCTGCCACTTCCTACAGAAGTTTCATAACTTCTCTGTGCCTCAGTTTCCTTACCTGAAAATAGAGTTAATAATAATACTCCATGGGCTTGTTGAATATTAAATCAGCTAATCCATGTAAAGCACTTAAACAGTGCCTGGTATATAGCAAGTATTCAATAAGTGTTAGTTGTTGATGAGTTGTGAAGATTAAGTGAAGTAATCTATTCGAAGTATTTATCACTGGGGCTATATAACCCCAATAATAGTAACTTTAAAAATAGTCTCCCCACACAACTCCAAGGCAATGGCCTCCTGGCTTCTAGTATAACACAGATGGAATATTTATTCAGAGAAGGGGCAAGATGGGGCAGAGGAGACCTCTGTTCTGTGTCTGGGAAATGAGGGAGACGGGGAGGCCCCAGCTAGGGGTGGGGATGCCTGCATAACGGCAGAGGCTGACAAAGACACCTACCCTCTGCTTACTGCTGTGGGACCTGAGTTGGTGCTGATGCCAGTTCCTCCTCTTTGTAGGTTTCACAAGCTGATCTGGGGGATCTTTGGCACTGGGCTTCTGGAAGGCTCCGGGGTTATTGCAGGCGGCGGGGACAATGGCATGCTTACTCTGTACAATGTGACCCACATCCTGTCATCGGGGAAGGAGCCTGTGATTTCCCAGAGACAGAAGCACACCGGGGCTGTCAGAGCCCTCGACTTTAATCCTTTCCAGGTACTGCATTTCAGTTGGTCAGACATGGCCAAGCCATAGAGCAACAGATCTGAATGGAAGCATTCACTTGTGACCTCCAGTTTGTAACTCTGAACCTTCCCCAGGCTGTTATGGGGGAGGCTGTAGCAGTCCCAAATGGGGCTCTCTTTCCTGCTCTCATCTCTTCCCGGGAGGGTATCTCCAAAGGCCTATTCTTCATACAGGGCAATCTCCTGGCCTCAGGGGCCAGTGATTCTGAAATCTTCATTTGGGATTTGAATAACCTGAGTGTGCCATTGACCCCAGGATCCAAGTCACAGGTGAGGAGGCTCTCAGGGCTGCCTGCTTAGAGTGTGCAGCTGATTTTCCCAGGGAAAGTCTTGGGTTCTGGAGACAGCCAGAGCACAGGAGATTTCAGTCTTTACCACTGGAGGGCAGTAAAGCTCCACCGACTAACATGCTACCGGCCAGATAATAGCAGGAACTAAGGGAAGGGTAAGGGTGGGGGGAGGGTTGTGGTCATTAACCATCCTAGGAGTTTCTGGAAGGAAAATGAAGAAGGGTGAGGAGTAACAAACATTGAGTGGAGGAGTGAGAATACTCTTTATCATAGTATAGCTTAGGCAGGGTTAGGTAGAGCTCTGGCCTCAGCGGAGACGGGGCAAGAGTAGGACACCCAGATATACCCTTGTCCTTTGTGTGCGGAGGGCCAGCCTTGGCTCTGTGTCTGGTTCTCCCGTGCATTTGGGGGTCTGGGGTATCTTTGTCTCTTGAGTGTACCTGTCTGTCAGTCTGTAACTGGGCCCATCTTTTTGCTTCCTGGCTTTTCTCTATCTTATGCTTACAGTATCATGAGGTAAGTTAAGTGTGAATTTGTTAGAACCTGATGCCCTAAAAGTAGCAATGGCTTTTCTTTCTGCCTCACTCTCTCTGGGCTTCCTGGGTGTCTATGTTTCCCTCCCTCCCTCACCTTCCTCCTTCTCTCCCTCTCTCTTTGTCATAGACAAGAGGGCTGCTTTTAAATCTTGCCTCTGTCCTCTCAGGAACACCTTGGGATAGGAGTAAAACCCAAGTGTGCCTGCCATTCTTTCAGCTTCTTACACCAGTACCCTAAAGGATCCTGTCCGCAAAGTTCAACGCCTAGCTCTCTGAGACTGTCTTGGTTTGGAAAGCCCCATGTTTACTCTTGGACTTTCTCTGGGTGCTTGGGAGCAGTGGAACAGCAGATGTCTCTTGGTTCAGGGGGTGACAAGTTGTCCTCCACTTCCCACCCCATCCTGCCTCAGCAGCCCCTAGAAGACATCCGGGCACTCTCTTGGAACCGGCAAGTTCAACACATTCTGTCTTCTGCTCACCCCAGCGGCAAGGCAGTTGTGTGGGACCTCAGGAAGAATGAACCTATCCTCAAAGTCAGTGATCACAGCAAAAGGGTGAGTCGTAGAGGCAGAATTCAGGCTTGGACTCTGGCTTCTCTCTCATTTGTAGCCATTGGAACTGCTCTTTCCCTGGCCAGGGTTCTGCTTTTCGTTGTTGCCCAGGTGGATTCAGCCCCTTAGCAGATTTCCTATTGAGAGTGAAAGCTTAGGGAAGCTAAACAGAGCTGATCTGGAGGCTCTGTTTATTCAGGGTCCTTACTTATTCAGGGTCATCAGTTATTCCTTGATGGCTGTGATGTTCCGAGTCACATAGGAGAGACCCAAAATCTACCCTCAGAGTAGTCCCCTTACAACTGGGCAGAAAAGGTTCATAACCGAAAGAGTCAGGTTACATCACCCATTGGGGTCTGCTTTGTTCACAGATGCACTGCTCAGGACTGGCCTGGCACCCAGACATAGCCACCCAGTTGGTGCTGTGCTCGGAAGATGATCATCTCCCAGTGATTCAGCTGTGGGACTTGCGTTTTGCCTCCTCACCCCTGAAGGTGCTGGAGAGCCACAGCAGGTAGCATCTCAAACTCCATCCACATCCTTGGTGGAGGGTGAGGAAGGGAGTGCATAACTGACCTGGGTAGGAGGCAGTTATGCCTCACTTTAGTTACCAAACATCCTTTCTGGCTTTAAAGCCATCCCAGTGAACACACAGTCACCCAGTCCTACCTCCAACCCCAACCAAGAAGAGTCCTTTAGACCCAGAAGTTATGGAGAAGAGCCTGAGATTCCATCTAACTTCTAGAGATGTGAGTGGGGAAGGGGTCATGAGAAATATTGGAGCCAGTGTTTAGTCCCCCTGGGACAGTGCCCACGCTCTGATCTGAGGATAATGCTCATTTCTTTAGATGATAAAGTTGCTTCCTCCAAGACTTATTCTTAATAAAATAACCTTGGCTCCTGTCTATCCTGTGAATAGGCCTGCCTCTGAAGCTGTAGCTCTTGGGTCGACAGCTGAGAAAGCAGCCCCATGGTCTGTTCTTTCTGACTAAAGGGCCATTTTGCCTTTATTACCTCCTTGCAGACTTGTGAGAATTAGGTCCTCACTGCCCTCCCGGCCTAAAAGCACCCAAAGGGATAGTTGTTTGCCTGATTCATAGTCCCCACTGTACTATCAGGAAAAAGAAGCAGGCCATCCTGCAGTGACTTTTGGGAGGCAGAGTGGTAGAGTGTGTAGTGCGCAGGCTCTGGGGTTTGACTTGGGTTCTGGCTGTGACTGCTGAAAGTTACTCGATGTTTCAAAGCCTCATTTTCCTCATTTGTAAAATGAAATTGGAATGCTTATTTTATAGGGATGAGATTTATCCCAGATATATAAGGCACCCTTTTATAGGCATTCAACAAATGTTAGTTCCTCTTTCTTCCCTTTTTAGGGGGATCTTGTCAGTGTCATGGAGCCAGGCTGATGCTGAGCTGCTGCTCAGTAGTGCCAAAGATAATCAGATCTTATGCTGGAACCTGGGGAGCAGTGAGGTAGGCTGGCCCTCCTATGGGCCTGCTGGGAAGGGAGATGAGCGGGTAGAGGAATCCCGACTGCAGCTCTGTGTTCTGGGTTGCCTTACCTAAGTCAGAGTTTCCTTAATGGTTGTGTTCCCTCATGTTAGGTGGTATATAAGCTACCCACACAGAATAGCTGGTGCTTTGATGTCCAGTGGTGCCCTCGAGACCCTCCAGTGTTCTCTGCTGCCTCCTTTGACGGCTGGATCAGTTTGTACTCTGTGATGGGTAGGAGCTGGGACGTCCAGCAGATGAGACAAGCTGACAAGGTTTGAAGGGCTAGGTGGAGAATGCTGGAGGGAAGGGGCTGTCTCTGTTTGGAGGCAGAGAGGACATATGGCCTTGGAAAAGTGGGGACTACTGGAGACTGGGAGGCCCGGGCCCTGGATTTGGGAGAGTAGCCCATCTTCCTGGGAGGATGTCAGTTTCTGCCACAATACAAAGGAAACCTTCACCTGGACTCTTTTTTTTCCCCCCATGTTTTCATTTACGTTTTTTTAATTGAGGTAACATTGTTTATAACATTATATAGATTTCAGGTATACATTATAATTCAACTTCTGTATATACTACGTTGTGTTCACCACCAAAAGTCTCAGAATTTCCGTCTTACACTGTACAAATGACCCCCTTTACCCATTTCATCCTACCCCCTTCCCCTTGGGTAACTACCAATCTGTTCTCTGTATCTGTGCATTTGTTTGTTTGTTTATCTTCCACATATGAGTGAAATTATATTTGTCTTTCTCCATCTGACTTATTTCATTTAGCGTAATACCATCAAAGTCCATCCATATTGTTGTAAATTTTATTTTTGGATGTTCCCTGTGGTATTTCAGGGACACTGGACTCCATGCTGGGACCATTATTTTGGAAGTATGAACTGTCTTACCACCTTCTCCTATAGATCCATTTTGTATCACACTCTATAGACCTTGGATGCAGTAGACTTCCCAAGAGTTCTGTCCTCACTAGCAGTCCCATCCCCATCTCCTAGAATATGGGAGTCCTGCCTTCGTGGGCCAAATTGAGTCTCTCATGGATTCCTCCCAAAATGGAGTTTGTAGGTAGAGTTACTGGCTAAACCATCGCTTCCAGCTGGTGATGCAGGTGTCCTTTTACTCTCAGATCTCTTCTTCCTTCAGCAAAGGCCAGCCTCTCCCACCATTGCAGGTGCCAGAGCAAGTAGCTCAAGCATCATTGATACCTCCCTTGAAAAGACCCCCCAAATGGATGAGAAGGCCAACAGGAGTTTCATTTGCTGTAAGTGTAGTGTGTGTGTGTCTATGTGTTCGTTAAGCCTACTGTGTGCGCAGCATGGAGCTATGTTCTGTAGGAGATTTATTCCCACTGCCTGTGTCTCAGATCAGGTCCTACTTAACGCTCAAGCAGAGAGTTACGATAGCTTCCCTCACTACCCCTTCACTCTGCCTGCTGCGCCAGTCTCGTCTAAAAGGAATTGATTGCTGTAGACTTCTTGGTTATGGAGAACAGCCTGAGGTTCCACCTAGTTTTTCTTTCGCTCTTACATGTCTGGACTGGTAGTGTATGGGTTAGAATACAGAGCAGGAAGGAAGAAAATGCAGATTCCATCCTGTCACTCCTCTGTTAAAAACCTTTGACCCTCATTGGCTTATAGGCTCAAGGCCAAATATACACAAGGCCCCATTTACCTTTCAAGTTTCTATCCTCATGTGTTCCCTATGCTCTGGTTACATATGACACCTTTCTGTTCCACAGATAATTCATCAACTCTGCTGCCTCTGCCTGTACCCTACCCTTCACCTTCTCTCCTGGGCCAGTGAATCATACTGAAGCCTTTCAATGTTCCTCACTTAAATACCACTCCCTGCATGATGCCCATCTTCAACCCAAGTCAAACGTACCCTCACTTCCGTAATCTCACAGATTTATACTCCTGTAATGATACATTCTTTTTTTTTTTTTTAAAGATTGGCACCTAGGCTAATAACTGTTGCCAATCTTCCTTTTTTTTTTAAGGATTGGCACCTGGGCTAACAGCTGTTGCCAACCTTTTTTTTTTTTTTTTTCTGCTTTATTTCCCAAACCGCCCCCACCCCGGTACGTAGTTGTATATCTTAGTTGCAGGTCCTTCTAGTTGTGGGATGTGGGACGCCGCCTCAACGTGGCCTGACGAGCGGTGCCATGTCCACGCCCAGGATCCGAACCCTGGGCCACCGCAGCGGAGCGCGCGAACTTAACCACTCGGCCATGGAGCCGGCCCCAATACATTCTAACTCTACTAAAGTTATTCATATACATGTCTGGATACCCCACTAAGTAATAGACTCCTTGAGGATAGGGACTTCTTGTTATTTTTATCCCTAAAGCAGTGCTTCCCAAACTTTAATGTGCACACAAATCACCTGAGGTCTTATTAAAATTCAGGTTCTGGTTTGTTCGGTCTCGGGTAGGGCCAAAGATTCTGCTGGTCCAACAAGTTCCCAGGTGATGCCCTTGCTGCTGGTCTGAGTGAGGAGTAGCAAGGCCCTAGAGCACCTAGCTCAATGGTTTAAATATTAGATTTGAATTAAAAATGGATGTGTATGGGGCCGGCCCAGTGGCGCAGCAGTTAAGTGTGCACGTTTTGCTTCGGCGGCCTGGAGTTCCCCAGTTCAGATCCCTGGTAGAGACGTGGCACTACTTGGCAAGCCATGCTGTGGCAGGCATCCCACATATAAAGTAGAGGAAGATGGGCACGGATGTTAGCTCAGGGCCAGTCTTCCTCAGCAAAAAGAGGAGGATTGGCAGCAGATGTTAGCTCAGGGCTAATCTTCCTCAAAAAAAAAGATAAAAACGGATGTATAAAAGTAGAGGTTCTTGTTTTCAGAGTCAGTAGTTTTATTAGGGAGGTAAGACCAGTGCACTGAAAAGGAAGTGAGGTTAAGAATTCTGAGGTCAAGAGACCTGAGTTCCTACTATAACTCTGTCACTTATTGGCTAGGTAACCTTGGGCAAGTCACTTGCCTCAGGACTTCAGTATTCTTATCTGTAAAATAGGGATAGAAATACCTGCTCAGCTTATGTTAGTGAGTTGGCATGAACCTCAAATAAGAATATATGTTGGCACTTTGTAAAACTATCAAGTACTATACAAATCAGAAGTTAAGATGGTTTTATTTAGCACTAATCTCGTGTAGATTTTGTGCTATAGGAGTCAAGAGAAGAATTCTGACGGGGAAAGTTCATTAAGGAGGGGGTCTTAGGAAGGGAAGTAGTGAATGGTGGGGGAGTAAAGCAGTGGTTATCAACCACGCTGCAATTGGAATAACCTGAAGAACTTTAAAAAATACTGATGCCTGGTGTCACCCCCAGAGGTTCTGATATATTGTCTGGGCTACAGCCTGGCGGCTTTGGATAGCTCCCCAGGTGGTTTTTCGTGTGCAGCCAACGGGGAGTACTGCTGGAGTAAAGGAACTTTGCTCAGGTCTGCTTTTGTGCCAGATGCTTTATATAAAGTACCTAATTTGGTGAAGAGGATGCTCAGGTGAGGGTGTTGTGATGGGTAAAGGCACAGACACGGGCACTTTGGGGCTGTGGAGAGATCACATAAATGAGCCTGGAGAGAAATGCTGGAGAGGCAGATCTGGTCCTGATTTTGGAGGATTTTGTGCATTACAGTCAGAGGAGCTTAAGCTCTCTCCTGTGGCCTTGTGAAAACATAAGCTCCTGAGTAGCAGCAGGTATAGGGTGGTAGTCTAAGGCTTGGATTGGAGGAGGAAGACCGAGAGGCTAGCAACCTATTCCAGTAATCTAGGTATACTAGCACTGGGAATGGGACAGGGAAGGGACCTGTGTAAGAGACATTGAACAAGATAAGGCTTTGTTGTTGCTTGGCTAAAGAGTCTGTGATAATGCCAAGGTGTTTAGTCCGGGTGACTTGGAGAATGGTGGTACCAGGGCAGGTGAGGGGAAGATGAGTACCATGTGCTGCAGTTTAGCACCAAAAATGCAGAGGTGGTTTTGGTATAGGAACGCATTCCGTACTCAATTCCTGATCCTATTCCACCCCCAGGAGTTCTCTTATTATTGATTTCCAATACTAGGGTCAACCAATAGATAGCCTTTCCTGTGATCCTGACTTGGTGTTAATTTTTAACTTGAAGGTATGACCTTACCCATCTTGTTTTTCCTTACCAGTTTGGGGGGAAGCTGGTTACCTTTGGCCTCCTCAACACACTGGCCCATCAGGTGCCACAGCCTTGCCTCCACCTCGTCTTCATCAGTCAAGTCACCACAGAATCTGAATTCCTGATGCGGTCAGCTGAGCTGCAGGAGGCCCTGGGATCAGGAAATCTCCTGAATTATTGTCAGAACAAGGTCCAACGAGCATCACTGCAAAGCGAAAAGATGCTCTGGCAGTTCCTGAAAGTAAGAAGCCTGAAGCCTGGCTACTCAGAAGTGTTTCGCCAAAGCTGGGTATTCCAACCACTTTCAACTCCAGGAGATGCATGGCCACACTGTGACCCAGACTTCAGAGGCTCTAACCCCTATTAGGTTTTTTCCTACATGACACCCACCCTGTAGACACAAAATCTTCACCCTTTACCAGAGGCTCAGAGACCATTCACAGCTAGGGAACCTGAGGAGTGCAAGTGACTTTTTGCCTTTGTTGCTACTCTTGGCGATGTCCTGGCTACTTTACCAGAGCCAAGGTGGAGGCTTTCACAGTACCATGCCAAAGGGCAGATAAGGTGGTAGGAAAGGAGAAGAAGGGAAAAAGATTGGCTGGAAGAGTACATTGTCATGAAAAGGCTTTGAGTTTGTTTCAAGTCACACAAGGCAAGTCATTGTGGTGGGACTCAGTGCTCTACTCTGGAAGCATGGCTTCAGTTCCAGTGCTAATTTAATTTCAAGTTGCTTATGACACCAGGAGGAGAGCTATACTTGTCAGAGGAAATGGGCAAATGAGAGGAGAGGAGTGAAGGAAGAAAGAGAAATAACTGATTGGACAGGCAGTGAGAGGATTATTCAAATCTTTGGGATTGTAGGAAAGAATAAAACAAGAAGGACAAACTCTGTCCCTGTGTGGTCTAAGAAGGACTTGGGGGTCTTTGCTTCAAACATAGTGGGACTTTATGAAGGTAGACACCAGGAATCTGGAAAAGAGAAAAGGATTTGAGAAAGATCATCAGCTATAGAGTGAAGCTAGAAAAAGGTGTGGGAAGAGTAAGAAATGATGCTTTTGTTATAAGCAGGATACAGGTAATAGTCCTGGAATAGAGGGAGTCATCAGGAGTTCGGCCTTTACTTTGCTGAACAAAGGAGGCAGCGGTGCCCATAGGACAGAGGGGAGTCTGGTCGAAAAGCTACCTAAGAGCTGTCCGTCATGATGGTCTTGAAGCTAAATGTGGATGAACATCTCCAAAAGAAGAGTGTGGAAGAAGGAGGGAGCCCTGAGAGACTATGAGAAAGATGGTAGTCAGAATTCATGGTTCTGTGTAGGATAAATGAAGAGCCCAGGCCAGCTAACCCAGATTAGGGTAGGGCTTCTTGAAGGCTCAGCCGTCAGGATCTGCAACACTGAGTGGGTAGGCTGACTTTGTTTACTATATCCATGCAGCTTCCACCAGCAGTCTTTTCAATGAGACATTTAGAATCACAAGACCACTGTAGGCTCTCTTGGCATCAGTATCCTCAGAAGGATATGGGACGGGAACCACAGCTTGTCAGCAGGGCAGCATCAGGTGGTTCTCTTCTGTGAGAGTCCTTGCAGCAGTTCAGAGTTCTCTCCATCAGTTCCCCAGATGACAGCTCAGGTGCAAGGAGATGAGATGTACATCAGGCAGGTGCATAAGTTGCCCTGGCCCAGAAGCCTTACGCCCTCAAGGGGCAATATCTCTTGTACCAACTCCAAAAGCATAGCTTCTAGAGTCCCTGCAAGGGATCTGTTCAATTACAAGAGTCCTTGCAATCAGGGAAGCCTAGAGCATGGTGTCCACATGGATCATAGTTTAGATAGTTCCAGTCTAGATCAAATTTACCAGTCACAAGCAGTGTTGCCTAGAAACATAGCTGACACTTTACTCTTATCAAGTTACCAGGATAACAGATTTAGGAAGTCAACTGAAGGTCCAATTCTCATGCAGAAGGGGAAAAGGGCTTTATTAACACTATGCCCACAGCCCAGCGGGACTCAGATCTGGGGAGAAAAGGGAAGAGATGATGTTGGCCTCAGTAGGGCACTTCTGGTAGTACAAAGAACTATGTTTGAGGGTACACTGGCACAGATGACCAGCTGGTGTAGGAGAGGGTCATTCACACTCATTTAATGGAGACTTCTGTGTTCTGCGGTTCCTTAGGTGACCTTAGAGCAAGACTCTAGAATTAAATTCCTGAAGCTATTGGGATACAGTAAAGATGAGCTTCAAAAGAAGGTAAGCTGCTTTCACATCAGACACATGTGCTTGATGCAGAGAAGAAGAGAATCCTGCCACTGGAAACCATCTCAGAATACCTCTTCCTGGGCTTTATTAATGTGTATACAGACATTTTACCTCCTGGAGTTAGGCTTTTTACCAGGAAAATAGCTCAAATATCTTAGAGAGTCCAGTTGGTAGGGTATGGAAGTGGGAAGAAAGCATAAAGCTTGTTTGACCTCGTGCTGGGAAGTGTGTTACTCATAGGTCTTTCCCTGCAGGTGGCCACATGGTTGAAGAGTGACATGGGGCTGGCTGAGAGTCCTCAGCCCAAGGGAGATGACCACAGCAGTAACAGACAACAGGCCTTCCACAGCCAGGTGTGGTAAGAACCCAGCCAGCTGGACCTAGGGTAGCCCAGGAGACCTACCTTTTGGGCATCTTCCCCTCCCTGGCCCTTTGCTTTGCTCTCATGCGGTGCTCAGCTTCTGTAGAAGTCTTCAAACTCCTCACTCTCTTGGAGCCACTGTGAGACACAGAGTTCATAAGCTTTTCAGCTGGAGTGGAGCTGTATTTTAACCATGAACTAGAGCCCTTCCCAAACCTTACCTGGTTATTCTTTTAGCTTTACCCATTGAGGGCCAAATAGTAGAGCTCCCAGGGAGAACTACTAAGCCAGCTCTCTGTCTTCAGGGTTCATTTCTTAAGTAGCCACCTCTGCCCTTCCTTGAACAGGCCTCCAGACACACCACGGAAGAAGCCTCTGCCTCCTCAACCTTCTTTGATGAGCTGATCCCTCAGATCTTGACTCCATGGGCGATCCCCATCACAGAAGGTAGCCTGACCCTGAGGGAGAGAAACCCTCTGTGTAGGAGTAGGTGGGATCAGAGTTTTCGGACTTGAGGACATTTCCTTCTTGTCCCCTGCCTCCTGCCTCCCTCCCATCATCACAAATACTGGGTGATTCTGTTACCAGTTAGAGCTCTCTCTGGCTGTAGATTTTCTTGGATGGGTCCTTCCTATGGAAGGCCCTCTACCAAGATATTTTTTCTGTCCTTCTGTACTCTTGCTTAAAGGACTGTGACCCTGTTCTGGCTGAGCTGCACACATCACACCTGTGATACTGCCACTTGAGTCTCTCCCTCATCTTGGGTCCTGTCCTTACATAGTTATCACTGGACTTGAGCACCCCAGGACACCCCACTACATTTTGTTTTGAGGAATGAAACTTGGGAATTTGTTTGGGGCAAGGGAGGCTGAGTGATACAGAGATATAGGAGGTGTTCTCTGGGCTCTGCAGGAGACAGGAAGCTAGGGTCCGAGGGCAGGCTAATATGGAGGGGATGCCTCTGCCTGCAGACACTGATGGACTTCTGAGCCAGGCTCTCCTGCTTGGAGAACTGGGCCTTGCTGTGGAGCTGTGTCTGAAGGAAGAGCGCTTTGCTGATGCCATCATCCTGGCCCAGGCTGGGGGTGCAGATCTGTTGAAGCAAACTCAGGAGTACTACTTGGCCAAGAAGAAAACCAGAATCTCCTCGGTAACTGCCCACCATGCAGGGGAGGAGGGGAGGCCTTTACTTGGACCTTGTCAGGTGGATGCCCACACCTTGGGACTAGTGTTTAGAGGATCTGCCTGTCTCTCTCTCTTTCCACTCTAACCACCCCTACCTCTCCCCGAGCCCCTAGTCAGTGGTCTAACAGGAAGCCTGCTCATGAGTGAAATTTTTTTTAGCATATCCCTGTGTGTGACTCCTGCTGCCTGTGCTGGATGGATGGTTGATGGCCTCCTGCCCCCTTTGCCCATTACAGCTTCTAGCCTGTGTTGTGCAGAAGAATTGGAAGGATATGGTGTGTGCCTGTAGCCTGCAGAACTGGAGAGAGGCACTGGCCTTGCTACTGACATACTCAGGGCCAGAGAAATTCCCTGAGCTTTGTGGTAAGTGGCCCTAGGCTTCAGGATGGAGTGATGTGACTCCAGCATGGAGTTAATGGGCACCCTGAGGGGAGAGGTAGAGGAGCAGCCCAAGCTCTGGGAGGCCAGGTCATGTCGTCAGGGCCAAGGTCTGGCTCAGCTCAGAAGCAGGGACACAGTGCATGCCCCTTCTTTCCATAGGGATCATTTGTTTTCCTGTTTTTCTTGTCACATCTTGATGCAAGAGCTTTGCCCTTCACTGTAGAGCAGAGTTAGCCTCAGTTGCGCAACACCGCTGTGGTTACTTGTCCCGTAGCTCGTGGTCCTCCACCTATTTCCAAACAGGAGGAAGAGGAGGAGCACAGGGAACCTGTGACATTAAAGACGTTTCCATCTCTCTACAGACATGCTGGGTACTCGCATGGAGCAGGAAGGCAACAGAGCACTAACTTCTGAAGCCACACTCTGTTATGTGTGCTCAGGGAGTGTGGAGCGGCTGGTGGAGTGCTGGGCCAAATGCCACCCGGCTTCATCCCCCATGGCTCTACAGGTATCCCTTCTCTGTGGAGCCCCGGTCCCTCCATACAAGACCTTTAAGAGAGGCTAGTAGTGGGAATGTGCAGGGACATCAGAGGTGAGTCTTCTGGGTACCCAGGCTGAAATCAGGGTATTAGGGAAGAGAGAAGGACCCTCAGTGTCTGGGACCTTCTCCTAGGGATAAGCTATCACCTCCTTCCCTCCTTCTCAGTTGGGGAAGACTGAGCGGCAGCTGCTTAGGTATTAATCTTCATAATTTTTTCCCACTTCAGATTTGGTTACACAAGTTTATTCTATATTTGAGTAATTGTCAGGCCCTGGGCCTTCTATTAGCTGCTATGAAAGCTTCTGTGGATCTAAATTATAACAGATACTCACTCTGCAGGTGACCAGAGAAGGTGGGGGTCACAGACTTATGGGGAGACAAAGTCACACATGAAACAATAGTATAACAGAGTCTGAAACTGATGATGTACTAACAGAAAGGGTAAAGAAAGCAAAAAAAGAGGCAGAGATGTACGAGATTCTAAGATCCAGATGGGCCTGGTCGAGCCCAATGCTAGCAGCTTGGGAAGGGAGGCCAAGTGGCCCTTCTCTAACTGTCATGTCTCTTGTATATCCTTGCCTGCTGCCTCCACATGGCTATGGCCAGGTGCCCTCATACCCACAGTGGGAAGTCCCTGGGTGAGCTTCCTGGGCTTAGAGAGCAGGATGTGCTTTGAAGAGGGCTGACTGCCTTCGTCCTTGTTCCTATAGGACTTGATGGAGAAGGTGATGGTCCTTAACAGGAGCTTGGAGCTACTACGGGGTCCTAATGGGGTGAACCCGGGCCCTGCCACAACCTACAGAGTCACTCAGTATGCCACCTTCCTGGCAGCTCAGGGCAGCCTGGCTACTGCTATGAGCTACCTACCTAGTGACTGTGCTCAGGTGAGTGGGGCCATGTGGAGAGAGCAAACCATTTCATTCAGTCGTCTAACACTGGCTGAGCACTTCCATGTTCCAAGCACTATGCTAAATGCTGAAGCTCTGAGGATAAATAAGATTTAGTCTTGCAGGAAGCTCACAATCTCTTGGGGGAAAAGCAGACGTTAGTAATTTATAGTGCCATAGCCGAAGCTTTTACCAAATGCGGTGGGACTCCAGTGAAGGGGCTGGTTTTGCCTGGAGAAGTCGAGGAAGGCTTTGCAGTGGGTAAAACAGTTGAGCTGGACCTTCAAAGACAAATAGCTTCCCCACAGATGTAGGGCATTCTGGGTAGAAAGAACAGTAAGAAGGGAGGCTTGGCAGGGCTTAGGGACCTTTGAGCCGTCTAAGGTGGTTAGATTGTAGAGACTCAGCTGAAGGTTGAATGCTATGTGGGGCCAGGCTCGGAAGAGAGTATGATTGCTTGTTTTAGTTTTGCTTAACACAGTTCTTCTGTATTATAACTTTTATAGCTACCAGTTCAGCAGCTGAGAGATCGACTTTTTCATGCCCAGGGTTCTGGTGTCCCAGGCCAACAATCTCCTCCTTTCCCCTTCCCCCGGGTTGTTGTGGGAGCTACCCTTCACTCCAAAGAGACACCGTCTTACAGATCAGAATTCCAACCTTCTCACCAGGTAAGGCCTTGTTCATTTATTCAAAAATACTTACCAAGTGTCTACTAGGCCTGGTTCTAGGCACTAGGAATATATCAGTGAACAAAAATGATGAAAACTCCTGCCTTCATACAGCAAAAACTCAGTTATTTTTCTAACAACTCTTTATTGAACAACTGCTAGGCTCTTAGAACAGAAAGGTGCACAAACCATGATCTTTGCCCTTAATTAGCCCTTAAATAGATATGTAAAAAATAATTACAGTAGAATTCATAGATGCCATGATTGGGGTTAAGGTGTCATGAGATCACACAGAAGAAAACATTTTACTCTGGGGGGCAGGGGAAGTTTAGGGAATATTCAGATTAGGGAATATTCAGAATGAGTATGATGAAGCTGGGGTAACAGGTAGGAGTTAGATCAGGAAGGACCTGGCATTCTGTGCTCAAGAGCTCAGACTTGACCCTGAAGGTGGTCAGGAGCTATTGAATGGTCTTATGCAGCAGAAGGGCTAGCTGTGTGTCTAGGAAGGGCAAGGTTGGATGCAGTTAGGAGGCTAGAGCAAGAGATAATGAGGACATGAATGACCTAAAGCTGGAGAGTGAGGTTGGATTTAAGATATTTAGTAGGTAGAATTGACAGAAATTGGCGATGGTTTCAATGAGTGTGTGAAGTGGTGGGACTGACCTCCAGGTTCCTGGCCATAGTCCCCAGATGGGCAGGGTGCTGTTAACTTATGTTAACTCGTAACACCAGGAGCCTACTAGAGGGGCTAGGGAACAAAATCCTAGGGAGATTGTAGATAGAGGTATCAGGAAGAAGCTCTGATGATTCAACCTGTTCCACTTTTAATTCCCACTCTAATTTTCTCTCGTCCCTCCCCCACCTTCCCCCTCCCTCTCCCTCCCTCATCTCCCTTCTCCTTCCCTTCTCTCTCTCTCTCCCCCTTCTCCCTCTCTCTTTTCTATTTTGAAATAATTATAGATTCACAGGAAGATGCAAAGAACTGTACTGGGAAGTCTCATGCATCCCAACTCCATCCTACCCCATGCCAATGTCCCAGACAATCACAGTACAATATCAAAACCAAGAAATTGACATAGTGTAGATTCAGACTTCACCAGTTTTACATATTCTCCTGTGTGTGTGTTTGTGTGTATAGCTATGTAAGAATTTGTCTTTTCATCCTTTTAACAGGGTCCTTCACAGAGCAAAAATTTTAAATTTTATAAGGTCCAATTTATAAAGTTTTCCTTGCATGGATTTTTTTTTTTTTTTATGAGGGGGTCGAGGTAGCGCAGGTCCTCCGGCTCCAGAGAACTGCTGTGCTCAGGGAATCTTGATGTTCCCCTCTTCCTGGTCATCCTTGACATCTCTGCCTGTATTAACTTGAGTGGAAAAGAGAGTCTTGGGGGAGGGGGGGAAATTGAGAAAGAAAATGCGTGTGCTTGGTTCCTCCACTCCTTCCCCCATCCCCGACCAGGGCACGCGCCTAAGTGCAAATGGGTGCAAAGCCTCCTGGCTGTGTAGAGAGAATGCTTGCAAGCATTCTCCAGAGCCAGGTGTGCTTGCACAAACGTGTGTGCATCTGTGATTTTATGTGCGTGCAGACATGCATGTGCACTATTGCCTTGCATGGATTTTAATTTTCATGTTTTTGTCATATAGATCCTGACATGTTTTGTTCAATTCAAACCTAAGTATTTAATTTTCTTGAGTAATTTGAAGTCAGATGGTGTTGCATTTTTAATTTTGGTTTCCACTTGTTCATTGTCAGTTATAGAAATGCAATTGATTTTTGTGTGTTCATCTCATATCCTTTGACCTTTCAGTGTTCAGAAATGAGTTTCCTGAACTCATTTATTAGTTCTAGGATTTCTGTATGGATTCCTTGGGATTTTCTATGTAGACAGCCATATTGTTTGCAAATAGAGACAGTTTTATTTCTTTTTTTCCAATCTCTATGTGTTTAATTACTTTCTCTAGCCTTGTTGTGGTACTAAAATAAGAATGGTGAGAATGAAAACCCTTGCCTTGTTTCCAATCTAAGGGGGGAAATTTCAATCTTTTGCCATTAAGTATGATATTAGCTCTAGGCTTTTTCTAGCCGTTCTTTATGAGGCTGAGGAAGTTTTTCCTTCTGTTCCTAGTGTACTGAATCATGAATCAGGGGTGAATTTTGTCAGATGTTTTTTCTGCATCATTTTATATGATCAAATGATTTTTCTTCTTTAGCCTGTTGATATGGTAGATTACACTGATTGATTTTTAAATATATGAAACCAATCTTGTATGATCTGGTATAAATCCCACTTGGTTGTAGTATATTATTTTTTATATACACTGTTGGATTTGATTTGCTGAAATTTTGCTGAGGATTTTTGTGTCTAAGTTTGTGAGAAATATTGGTCTGTAGTTTTATTTTGTGCTGTCTTTGTCTGGTGCTGCCATCAGGGTAGTACTGACCTCATAAAGTGACTTAGGAAATGTTCCTTCTTCTGTTTTCTGAAAGAGGTTGTCTAAACTTTGTGTTAATTCTTTGAGTGTTGGTAAAATTCTCTAGTGAAACTATCTGGACCTAGAGATTTCTTTTGAGGAAAGCTTTTTAATTACTAATTTAATTCCTTTAATAGTTATAGGACTAATCAGGTTATCTAATTTTGGCTGAGTTTTGGTAGTTTTTGGTTCTTGAGGAATTGGTCCATTTCTTCTAAGTTGTCAAATTTAGGAATGTAAAGTTATTTGTGGTTTTTATTTATTATCTTTTTAATGGCTGCAGGGTCTGTTGTAATATTCCCTGTTTCATCCTTGATCTTGATGACTTGTGTCTTCTCTCTTTGTCAGTCTTTATAGAGATTTATCAATTTTGTTGATTTTCTTTTTGAAGAACTAGCTTTTTGTTTCATTTTCTCTACTGTTTTTCTATTTTCAATTACTTACCTTTTTTTTCCTTTCCAAGTGCTGACCCTTTTTTCTCTTCACAGGTTCTAGCTCCATCTCAAAGGCCAAGGATTTTCACACCTCAGTCATCACTAGTGATGCCCTTGACACCTTCCCATCCTAGCTCTTATCAGGGCTCCAGAATGCAGAATATAAGTGACTACAGGGTACCTGGGCCCCAGGCAGCCCAGCCTTTGCCCCTGGGCCCTAGGGTAAGGCCTGGTGAGTGACTGAATGAAGGTCTGTCTGGGAAGAGCACAGAGTAAAACAGTTGGCATGGCCAGCTTGGATTTGGGAAGCGCTATATCTATCTAGTGAGAGGAGCTTGGAATTTGAAGTCTGAATTCCCAGTACTATTACTTACTGGCTTTATCCTGTGGGCAATATACTTAGCCACTCTGTTTCTTTTGAAAAATGAGAGTAGTTGTTATGTTGGTCATTTTAACCCCACAGGATTGTTTTGAGGGTCTAATAAGGAATATAGTTAAAACTACTTTGTGAATGATGGATCTCCACACACATGTATTAATCATTTATTATTATTAGAGTTTCTTTTTTATTGCTGCCCTGTTCCTCCCTGATATGCTCTGAGTCTCTCCCACATTGAAGTTTGGTGGCAAATGACCTGTTTCTGTTCCACTTCAGCTTTATCTCAGCCACAGCTGTTAAGAGGTCAAAGGGCACAAGATCTTAACCCCATGGGATTCCCTGGAACATGGCCTCTTCCGGGTCCACCTCCTCCTGTAGCACCCCCAGACATCATGCAGCCTGGCTCTGCCTCTCTGCCTGAGACTCCTCGACTGATCCCTCTGCTTCCTGTGAGACCACCAGGTCTCAGCCCTGTGAGCTCCCAACCCCCAGTCCCTCCTGTCAGCTTTCCTGTGGCACACCCTCCAGGAGGGCCAGGAGCTCCATGCTCTAGCACCCTCCCAACCACTGGCATCTTGACTCCTTATCCAGGTCAGTCTTCCTTCCATGGCTTCCCTCGTCTAGGTCATTGCCTGTCTCTCCTCCCCTCCCCACTACTACCTTGGGAGTCTCTTCCTCAAGCCAATGAACTGGGGCCCCTTGGGTTGCAGAATGTCAACTGAGTGTATGGCTGGTCTGCAGAGGGAGGTGTGATGGACTCCAACTGAAATAATTTTGCTGTCCTTCAGACCAAAAATTTCCAGTGTTCCTGACTATGCCCCTAAGACCTCTATCTTTGTACTATACAGGACCTCAAGATTCCTTGAAAAATTCTCCAGCTCCCAGGGGAAATCTCCAGAGGAAAAAGGTCAGTGCATCTCTCCCCGCCCACCCCCTCATACATTCACCAATGGCTCGCATTCTAGTTCCCTGCAGAATGCAGCCCAGTCCTTCCCATTCTCAGGCTGCACTCTGTCCTCTCTCTTTCTCCACTCATTGTCTTCCCTTCGGTCCCCTCCTCTTCCCTTCTTACATACATATACCAGTCTCCCCACTTCCCAGTTCCCCACTTACTCTTCTGTCCCCTTGTTCACTTGTAATCTCTGCCACTCCCTCAAACCAGGGCCTAAAGAGTCTCTCAGCTCAGACTCACGTGCCGTTCTTTCTCTCTCTTTAGTTACCAGAGACATTTATGCCCCCAGCACCAATTACAGCTCCAGTTATGTGCCTCGTCCCTCAGCCACAAGGAGTCCTTTCTTCCCAGCCCCCTGTTGCTGGTATGGGCCATGCTCCCCCTGGAACGCCAGGAGAACTCAGCCTGCAGGTGACAAGAACAATGTGCTCCCCTCCCTTGGAAACCTCTGGCCTTCCTTGGGTGTGGAAGAGCAGGGAGCATGAGGATGGGCCTCATTCCTCAGGGTGGAGGCCGACTCTGAGCTGAAGGAGATGTGTGGAGGGGCAGATACCGAGTGTCCCTGCTGCAGAGGAGAGAGCCCCTCTCCGCCACTCTGCTGTGCTCTAGTGGGAGCAATGTGACACTGAGTCACTGAGGACTGGTCCTTAGGGAAGCCGGCTTGCTTGTCTCTCCTATCTCCCTGCTCCTTGTTCAGCAACTTCAGCAACGGCTACCCAAGAAGATAGAAAGGAAGGAGCTGCCCCTAGAGCATCAGCCCTTGAAGACCAGTTTTGAGGCGCTTCTACAACGCTGTTCCCTGTCTGCCACTGACTTAGTAAGTCTGAACGTTCACCACAATGCCCCCCTTACACCCGAGCTGGTTCCAGACCCCTTAGCTATAGCCCTGTTCCTTGTGTGACTCTTTTCTCACTGTCCCTTGACATGCTGTCTGTATCTTACAGTTATTTGATGTCCGTGTGGAGTGGGGGGAGGGGTCATCGCTTCTGAAGTCCAGCTCCTTTGTAGCTGGACCCAATAGTATCAAGACTTAACTCTTGGAAAGGCAGCAGGGAGGACTGGAAGGAGGGTGAAACCAGGAGTAAGGAAACCTGTCATTCATTCACTGGCTGTGCAAGCTTGAGCAGGTCACTTACCCTCTTTGGGCCTCCAGTCCTCCTCTGTGAAATGAAAGAAGTAGCATTAAACCATTCTAGCTCTAATATACTGTGATTCTTTATAGTCCTATGTAGTGTTAATCTTAGTGGCTGGAGTCAGAATCCATTTCCCTCCCTGCAGAAGACAAAACGGAAGCTGGATGAGGCAGCCCGACGTCTGGAATGTCTATATGAGAAGCTCTGCGAGGGGACAGTAAGTGCACTTCACAGTGCTGCTCTGCCTTCTGCCCTTCCACCATCACCCATGGCCAATGGGAGCCCAGAGTCCCCTCCCCTAGGTCTCACTGACCTGAGTTCCCCACCAGATACATACATCTTGTCTGGACTGGGCTCCAGAACTTAAGTCTTCTCTTATCTCTTCCCTGCTGCCAGGGAATGGGCTGGATTGGGCTTACTAACCTAAGGGTCAATCCCTTTACAGCTCTCGCCTCATGTCCTGGCTGGGCTCCACGAGGTTGCCCGATGTGTGGACGCAGGAAGCTTTGAGCAGGGCCTCACAGTGCATGCCCAGGTGGTGGGCTGCAGCAGCTTCAGTGAGGTCTCCAGCTTCATGCCTGTGCTGAAGGCTGTCCTCACCATTGCTCATAAGCTGCATGTGTAAACCAGGCAGCCTCTCTTGCCAGGAGGTCACTTCTACTGTTACTTCACTTCTCCCTGTGGAAAAGGAGAATTTTGGAACAGATTCTGTTTGTTTTTCCCAACCTTCTTCCCTTGCTGCCTGGTATTTGATGCTGTAGGCTTGGCTCCAAACCAGCAGAGGGCCTGCTCTCTGCCCCTGTATGCCTGGCCTGCCAGGAGCTGCCCATGGCTCTCTCAGCCTTTGAGCAGAGTGTAGAGCTAGTTCTTCACTGTCCCTAATACTGCGCTCCTGGATCTGGAGCAGGGTGTCTTCTCCTCCAGGGATATTCTGTTTAAGTGGCTTCTGAGAGGGTGGCAGGATCATTACTTCCAAGTCTACCTCTGCTGTACCCATCTTGTGGGTCTTTTGTTTTTCCCTTTCTGTGGGTTATGAGCCTTACCTTCTCCTTGCCTCTGACTTCATGTTTCCAGGTCCATATTTCTCTGAGCCATGGAGACTAGGATAGATTTGACTGTTGTTTACTCTTTGAACAAGTCGTGGACATGAGGGATGGGTGCTGAGCAAAACTAAGAGAAGGACTTTTGACCCTTTTTAAAGGGAACTTCTCAGCTGCCAGCATTATTAAGGGTGAGCCAAGTTAGGTGGAAGGTGGCAGGGGTGCACTACCAGTGGGGAACAGCTCCCGATTTGACCCGTTTGCGCACTGGCCCAAGGCCTTAGACCATGCATTCTGTGATTATAAGCCCAATTCTGGAAGAGGAACCATATTAAGGAAAGGCTCTCTCCTAGCGCTGTTCCTCAAGGGTTGGAGGCCCTTCTGCCCCTCAGCCCCAGCATTTCTCAGGGCTGCCTTCTCTAGCTGCACCTTTATGGTTGGACGCTGCGTTTGAAGCACAGATGGACTTAATTTGCAATAAAGCTGCTTTGATTTGGTTTCCTGAGTCATCTCCCAGTTATTTTCTCCTCTGGGTCCTATTTTGCCCTTATCTCTCTTCTTCCTAGTCCTCTTTGTTCTTGCTCCCTATACCCTATTAAGGCAGGGGAGAGGCTTGGGGACAAATGGGGAGTCAAGAGAGTTGAAGAAAGGAGGGTGTCACTGAATTAGGCTGCAAGCCTCTCTCCTTGCAACATTTGTGGCCACTCTGCTGTGTGTATGTGTGTGTGTGTGTGTGTGTGTGTGTCTGTCTGTCTGTCTGTCTGTCTGTCTCCATCCGTGCCTGATGTGCAGCTCCAGGGTTTTCCCCACACCACTTCAGGGCACACAAAGAGGCTGGGTGTGAAGCCAGGGGCTACTGTCTCTAATCCTGTTGTAGATCCCATCATGTCTGCAGGCTAGATGTGTGTGTTTGGGAGGAAGGGATTGTTAGGCAGTATTTGTTTGTAAAGCCACTTGCTCTTCAGATAATACTTGCACTAACTTCTATTGATGAAGCAGTGTGAGCCCCAGCAAAGTCCTTTCCCAAAGTGTCTTTGAAGCCAAGAGCCCATTGAAGGGAAGAAAGGCTGGGAGAGGGGATTAGTTTGTTCAGCAGCTGTGAATTTCAGTGGGAGGTTGATGAACTCTGAAGTCTTTGTTTAAATTACAGGGGGGGAGAAAAAAGCCGCTGCTGGAGTGAGAGCCCCACTTGGGGCCCTGAACTAACACAAGGAGAAGTCTGAGCTGCAGGGAGCTGTGTACTGACTGCGAAGACTTTTCCCAAACACTTTCGGAAAGGTGTTGTGAGAAGAGAAGGGGGCGGAGTGAGGGATTAGCATGTGAAATGAAGTTTTCATTGACTCCAGTGGGGGTAGAAGGCTATTTTAATGGCATTTTGTTCTCCTATTTTCTCTTCTTGAGCTCTTTAGAGATATTGTTTTGCTAAGGCAGGCTTTCTTCCCCTTCTTTCCAGTCTGCGGATTGCCTCTATGGGAGCCAACATAAATATTTCTCCTCTAGGAATGCAGGTTAATTAAAAGGAAATGAATGAGTGGAAGCATCCAATCCAGACCCACAATAGGCGAGTGCCCTGGCCTGCCCTCCCCTCCCACCACCACCAGCACCACCAGCGCAGAGCACGACCCTATCTCTGTCTTTGCCCTAACCTGCTGCTAAGGCCAGTCGAGGCTGGGATTCTTTTCAAGAAAAGAAAACCCTGCCTGTGTGTAGGCTCACAGGCCAGGGACAGGAAGGAGACAGTGTTTTGCACCCCCCCACCCCCGCCCAACTAGTGTCCTTGTCACTTCTCAGGACCTCCCTGTTTCTGTCCTCTTGTTGAGACAGATGGGCTCCTAAAGAACACACAAGAGGAGGGAAGCGGCTTGGGTTCCAGTACTCACCCCACAGTAACTTACTAGTTGGTGGAACAAGTCAGACATCTTTCTCAGCATAAGTTAAATCTGTAAAACAAAAGATTTGACTAGCTGACCTCGAAGATGTCTTCCCAAGCAGCCACTCTGGAGTTGTCCACACTTGTAAAGGGGAGCACAGCACTGAAGACTGAGTATAAGAAAGAACCTAAACTCCATGAACACGGGGAAGTCTGTGTGTCGTTCACCAGTCTGTTTCCACTCCAGTGTTTGTTGAATGAATGAATGGATAATGAATAATGCAAGAGCGGGGGAAAAAGCAATACAGATCTAAGATAGCTCAGTAATGTTTTCTTTATAGAACTCGAATCTGATATCAATCATATCCATTTGGGAATACAAAACAAACCTTTGAAAGAACTTTCTGGCAGCATGACGTTTTGAGTGCTGATTGGAGTTATCAAACATGAAGCAGAATAGTTCTCCTACGTTTATGCTGAGAGACCTCCTGGAGAATGCAGCTTTCCTTTACAACATTGTACTTTTATATTTTCTTGCCTTGCCAGATTTTCTTACTGTACACTATCAAGTAATTCTGGCAAGTGGGACAGCCAGGTTAACATATGCTGCTGTTTGATTAGGGATGAAGGGCAAATTGGGAGATTCAGGAGACCCGGATCAAAGCTGAGGGAAGGATCAAAAGGCCTTTTGCTGACAGAGCTGGAAATGAGGCACTAGGAGACCCTCAGGGGAAGTGTGTCCCCTGTAGGGAAGGAAGGGGATCCTCTCTCCTCAGTAAGCGTTAGTAGGACCAGAAGATGTGTACGGATGAGGCCAGTGGTTTGGGGTCCAACCTGGCCACTGTTCCCTTTGGAATATGGGAACCCTTCAACTCTCACAGGTCAGCCCCTAGAGCCTCAGCCCCTGTTACCTACTTGGAGCCGTACTCCTCCGTGCTCTTGCCTACTCTGGGAGAGCTGAGATGAGGTTGTCTAGCATTTGACCTTCTACTCCAGAAGAGCTGCCCGACCCAGGGCTGGCCTAGGGGAAGGGAGCTGCCTGAGAAACTCATGGGGCTACAGAGTGTCCGTCAGGCCTTGGCTCTTCCTTTCCCAGAGCCCAATTTCATCATCAAGTCCCTACCACTCTGCTTCTCTCTGAGAGGAGGAGCAGAAGGCTCATGGCCCATAAGTACAAGCTCTTGGCTACTGAATGGAAGATTTATGTGGGTGATTTACCAATCCTTGGCAGATTAGCCTCAGTCAGGTCAAGCTAACTACTCAGGCCAACGGAGAAGTGAGGCTGCATGGAGGAGGGTATCCTGGCAACGTGGGAGGGAAGAGAGGGCCTAGAGGTCGTTATCTTCCACCTGCCCTCCCCTATGTCCTCAAGAATACATTGAGTACCTTGAGGGGAAAAGGCACATGTCACAGGGACTGCAATAAATTAAAGTTCAAGGTGCTGAACCTCCTATTAGCAACAGTTTCATTGTAGGAAGTTTACTTACTGAAGGCAAAGTATCCAGTGCCCTGAAGTCTGCCTGTTTGAGAACCAGGTCAGTGAAAAGGAAGGGTTCCAGCCTCTCCTTCCTTCTGATCTGCCTTTGGAGGGGAAACCAGGGTCTGAATGGGAAATTGGCTTTATTTAGCTCAGTCTGACTCAGAGGAACAGTGACCCTTGGGGAAGGAAAAGAGGTAAAATTAGTTGCTAGGAGGAAACAGGTTAGGAACAGGGAGAAGGCTACTTTAAAGGATAGAAAGTGACTGGTAATCTGCCCTTCTGTAGTTTTCGACATTGTGGCTATGTGTCTGGAGCACCTGGGGTGATTGTCTAGGAAGGCCATTGCCCCACTGGTAAAGTCCATTAGAAACAAGGTATCCCAAGGATGAGTAGCACCATGAGTTTTCAGCAAGTCAGCACTCTAGTGTTCCCACTGGCTCCATCTTCAACCCCTGCCTCTAGGAACCAACCCTCAAAGACATGCTTTTTCCTGGGTCTGTTTTCTCGCAGTTTCTCTTCAGGGAAAGAGGGAAAGGAGAAGGGGAGAGAAAGCATTAGAGATTCCTGGGAAGTCCATGCCAATAGTTAGCAGAATCAGAAGCACAGGAGGGGCTTTTCGGATGGAAGATGCAGCTGTGGTAGAGAGCTGGCCACAGAAAATGGGGGCTGGGCAAGAAAATAGGCAAAAGAGAGAAGCCGTGGCTTGCCGTGGCTTTCCCCGGCCCTGCGTTAACTGAGAAGGGTTCTTCCAGTTCCTTAGGCTCCATAGGCTAGGTCAGGCGTCATGGCAGCTAGGACAGGGAGGAGGAACGCCTATTTCCAACCTAGTCCGAGGAAGATCAAAGCTCTTAATCAAAGAACAGAGAGTTCTCAGACCTAAGTGTGGGCTGTAAGGACGATTCAGACCGAGCTGGAGAGCGCAGAGGAATTGGGGGAAGATGTTGGAAAGTGACAAACTCCGGAGGGATTGCAGCGTCTCTCCCTCTCGGGATCCCTGGGCTTGGGAATGCGAGGCCCCCATTCCCTCGGTTCCCCTATTACTGGGATCTCTAAAGGAAGCCAAGGACAAATGGGGAAAAGAGAGGGGAGAGGAGCCCCTTAGGGTGTTCTCCCGGGTTTGTGCGCCGCGCCCCCCCGCGGCCGCTCCGCGCGGCTACAGAAGTACTTGGTGACCCGCCGGCGGCACTGCTCGCAGCGGACAGCGCAGCACCAGTGGAACTTGCAGTTGCAGCTGGACACGGTCTCGGCGCGACGTTCCTCCACCGCCAGCCCGCAGTCCCCGCACAGCCGGCGGCAGCTGCGGCGCTCCCAGCGGCCCAGGGCCCGCCCGCGCCGCAGGCACTCTCGGCCTTCGGTGCCCAGCAGTCCTAGCGTTTTGTTCTCCAGGCAGTAGTCCGGGGAGTCCTCCAAGTGCACCAGCTCCCGCGTGGAGATGGAGCGGAAGGTGTCGGCTATGGCGCCGCGGCCGGCCGCGCTGTTGCCAGCGCCCTGCAGCAGGTCCACCTTGAGAGCTGCATGGTACTTCTCCTTCAGGTGCGCGCCCACCTCGCGGAACTCGGGCAGCTGCAGCCAGCAGGTCTGTGTGGTGCAGCTGCCAGACACGCCGTGGCACTTACACGTGCGTTTCATGGTGCCCTTCACAGCCTGGAGAGAGAGCTAGAAGTGAGCGGGCCAGGGACTATGTGCGTGGGGAGTCGGCCTGGAGCGGGAGGTTGCGAGGCGCTTAGCTAGTCTACAAGGCCAGCTCGCTTGGTACCTCGTTTTTCCAACCTGTTGAATGAACTGAAGAGCTGTCTGCGTTTAGGGCTGGTAGTGAATGGAGCCAACTGCCTAACCCCAGGGGCTGCAGGACTCACCTTGCGGCCAGCCTCGTTGTTGTGCAGGTTCATGGCTGCCCGGGCATCCTGTCCTGTCTCCAGGGCATCCACGAACTGCTTGGATATTGCCTCTCCGAAGCCCACGTTGTCACTGCAGCCCCCCCCACAGCCAGCCTTGGCCCCCTGGAAAAGTGCAGGGGGAGGAAGGTCATTGAGCAGGCGAGCGCGGAGCCTCCTGGGCTGCTGTTTCTAATTGGGTTTGGGGGATCTGGGATGGAGAAGGGTTAAGAGCCTTGTCTTCAGGTTAGTTTCAGCCTAGATTTCTTTTTGCCACCTTTGCGCTCCCGCTTCCAGCCTCAGCCAATCGCCTGTTCAGAACTCCATGACGTAAGTAGTTGCCGAGTGGATTCCCCGAAAGGCGCCGGCGCGCCCCTCTACGTACAGTGTTTGCCTTTGGGCAGTGTGTGCACGTGCCTGGCCACCGTTTGACGTCCGGAAGGGACGAAATGGCACGAAAAAGATGAGGAAAACGCAAGCATTGACACAGAGAGAAAGGTGCAATTGAAATAATGAACAACGAAGTTGGAAGGTGAGTTGCAGGGCAGAGAGGATTTAGAAGAACAGTGGAGGCAAAGAGTGGAAAGGAGACAGGGATAGGCAACAGGGAAGGACGTGCCCCCCTGTGTGGGAGAGAGTAACAGGACTGAATCTGCAGGGTGTGGTTCCCTTATCATTATTGTGTTTAAATTAGAGAAACCACTCAATCAGAGAAGCAGAGCCCCAAGCTACGTTTAGCCTGGTTTGTCACTGTAGACACGGTTGGGCTTAAAGTGGTTCACCTTCATTTCCCTCAGATTTCGAAGAATACAACTCTTCTTCATCCCACCGATCTACCCACCAAACTTTTTATTCCTTAAGCGAATTTTACTGGCCTGCCCTACCCACCCCTAATATTACTACTCACCTAGTTGTCCATTGCGGGAGTCATCACAGCCACAGTTGTCAAAATCCCCAAGGCTGCAGTTTCTGGTCAGAGTGTACATGACGCCAGCAGAACTGATGGCATGTACAAATGCTGTCTCCCGATTAGCTGGCAGGAAGCAAGAATTGGGTGAGTTAGAGGGAGGGGTTGTAGCCCAAAGAAATACTAATCCTGCTACCTTCCTTTAATACAATCATTATGCCCTCTTTTCCCAGCTCCATCCTATCTCCCCACCTTTATAATGGACCTTACTCTTTTCCAGGGTCTGCTCCAGCCCTGGTCTCAGCCCTACTCCTCTCTCCTCCCATCTATTCAGGTCACACATTTTATGAGCAGGTGGCTAGATTATTGTTGACATACATGGTTGTAAAGGATTTAGGTGGGAAAGAGCCTAAGGAAGAAATGGGGGAAGAGACGAATCTGAAGGCCAGGTTGTAAAGAACCCCTCCCCACTTCCTCCTGGAACATTGAAGTCTAAGAGGCATGCGCCAGGCAGTCCTGAAAAGAGCCCCTGATTGGTAGCTCTTGCATTTCCAGCATGGCCACTCTTGATCTTCTCCAAGGGAATCTGATCTCCAAGTCAGTTCCCACTTGTCCTGTATCTCTCAGCTGAACCTGCTGAAGGAAGGAGCTAAGAGGCATGAAGAATTATGACCCCTACCTACTTCCTGATGTTATTCATATTGTGAAGAATCCTTCAGCCAACTGGGAGACCAAGGATGGTATTGGATGGGGGTGAGGTAAGGTCCATTTGTGGAGTAGTGAGAGTGTTGAGGAAGAAAGAAAAACCTCTATAGGTAGGAAAGAGGAGCTGGAGAAGGAACAGAGAAGATCCCAGAGAGCGAGATGACCTGAGAATAGAGACCAGGTGAGGAATAAGGGTGTAGAGGAGGCAGGGGGCCATCCCTGGAGAGTAGGGCTCTAACCTGTGGCCAGGGGGTCCAGGGAGCTGTGGCCGAGGCTTTCCTTACCACTGCGAAGGCCGCCATGGCTGGATAGCTGCAGGGCTCTCTCAGGGCAGTTCCAGCGGTCCCAGGCGAACTGGTACTTGCATTCTTCAATACCACTCTGGGCACCAGCTGCCACACTGCTGGAGTAGATCAGGTAAGCCTGCAGGGACACGGGGCTCAAATTCAGACTCACAGCTGCTGACCTTGGGAGGCATTTGCCCTAAAGTGTCCAAACCCCTCTCCTCCTGTCCACTCTCCCATCCCTCCAAAACAATGACAGAATAGGCAGTTTAAATATGCTGTCTCATTTAGCATCACAACTAACCTTGTGAAATAGTAAAGCAATTTGCCCAAGGTCCCACAGCTAGCAAACGGTACGAACAGGAATGAAATTCAGTTTTACCAGACTGCTGGACCTCACTAGCCTTTATTCACTATACTATTCTGCCTCTCCAGAATGAGCCCAAATTACATAATTCGTGAATTTTCAGTTGTTCTCATCCCATTACTATCTTAGAAAAGAACATTTTGGGGCTGAAAATGTCCTTAGAGATCATGCGGTACAATGCCAGCACTGTAAAAATGAAACACTGCATCCCACCACTGCACTGAGAAGCATGTGAGACTGTGAAAGGCTGTGGACTTTTCAGGCTCTGGAAATTCTGGCCATAAATTTAAAATCAATATTCCTGAGTTCTTGTCTTGGCTCTGATACTAGTTTGCTGTGTGGCTTCGGGAGTGTCTAACCCTCTCTGTGCCACAGTTTTTCTGTCTATAAAATATACTGCATAATAAAATATGTGGATATAATGAAAAGAACTTGACATGTATAGTCTTCAGTCAAGAAACTAAGATTAATGACATCCAAATAAATCAAAGAAATTTTTTTCTCACCTTTGGACCAGTCATCAGGAAATTGTTCACTGACCTAGAAGAGAGAAAAACCACAGAGCATTATGGACACACACCAGCTCATTTCAAGGGTTGTAAGGATTACTTCAGCAAAGACAATTGATAGGAAGAAAGCAAAAATGGTTTTGCCAAAAAAAAATTATGCATACGGAATCTATTAAAGATAATTTATTTAGTAAAAAAGAATATGCACAAAAGGAGCTAGTATTATGCTTTCTTTGGATTTTTAAAACTTCAAATACCAAAATGTTGGGAGTAATGCTTGATCATTATTTTGCCATGGGGTGGGAAGAGAGATAGCATTAACCCTCTACCGTGTACCAGACGCTCCAGTCTCAATATTTCACATGTTGCTCTTGTAAATCCTTGCTATGTCGGGCATTATTATCCCTATTTTTAAAATAGGGAATCTGAGACTCAAAACAGTTCTATATATTATACAAGCTCACCCAGCTAATGAGTGATTGAAGCAGGATTTGAATCTAGATCCTTCTGACTCCACAGGACTCTGAGAAGGATAGTTCTCTAATCAGGAAGAGGTAAACAGTGGAATATCTTTCTAGGCATTGAGTCATCACTAAATTCCAAAAATAAACAGTCTGACTCTAGAAAATAGTTTGGCTGTTCCTTTCAAAACTAAAAATGGACTTGCCATACAACTTAGCAGTTCCACCCTCGGGCATTTATCCCAGAGAAATGAAGACTTATTTTTACTCAGGAATTTGTACTCAGATACTTGGAGCAACTTTATTCATAATAACCCAAAATTGGAAACTTCCCAAATGTCCTTCAAAGGGTGAGTGGTTAAAAAAACTGGTACATCCATCCCATGGAGTGCCACTCAGCAATAAAAAGAAACGAACTATTGAGACATGCAGCAACTTGGATGAACCTCAGGGAGATTGTACTGAGTGATCAAAGCCAATCTCAAAATGATTTCATCTATGTAACATTGTGAAATATGTAATTACAGAGTTGGAGAATAGATTTGTGGTTGCAAAGGGTTAGAGATGAGGGATGGGTGTGGCTATAAATCACCAGAGAGTCTTTTGATTATAGAGTTAAGTGTCTTGATTGTGGTGTGGTTATGCAAAGCTCTACATGTAGCAAAATCGCATTGAGCTTTACACATATGTACACACACACACAAGTGAGTGTAAAACTGCTGAAGTCTGAATAAGCCTCGTGGATCTTGTACTGTAGTTGTAAGATGTTAACACTGGGGGATACTGGGGAAAGGGTGCATGGGACTTCCCTGAACATTTCTTTGCAATCTTTTGAAAATCTATGATTATGTTAAAATAAAATGTTACATACATATATACATAATCTGGAATGCCAGAGATTTCGTGAATGGACTTCAGTATAGGCATTTGGATATTAATCCAAATATGTTACCTATTTTATCTTTCTTTTCTTGATTATAATGGAAGAAAGTAACATGGAAATCATTATGTATTCTTCCATGAAAGTTAGTGTACCCTGAAATTCTAAAGGCCAGTAAGATGCTGGCCATCATCAGAAAATGGGTTGCAAATGAAATAGACTGAGAAAGTTCAGTCTCTTGTCAGAGGCCAAAAGAGCTTGGTTGACACTCTTCATACAAAACACACACAACACCTAAAGTGTGGGTAGTTTTTGAAAAACACTTTTAAAAAACTGGGAGGCTGCTGAATGAGAAAAGATGAAAAAGATTAGGAAAGAAATGAAATAGAATTTTAGAAAATCGTAAAAGACTACAGAAAACTAGGGCCTACTTTTTAAAGCTTGGCAGGCACAATTAAGGCAAATAAAAAGCCCAGCTCTCTTGGGGATGGTAGTACCAAAAAAGCACAAAAATATGTTCAAAATCATTTAAATGAATTCACAATTGCCAAATCCATTATGGGTTTGGAGATGAATTTCTGATCCTCGAAGACTGGTGTCAGAGGAGTTGGCCAGGCCCTTTGCCTGAGAGAAAAGAGCCTGATTTTGCTCTGGCTCAGAAGGGCAATCTTTAAGTTATGAATAACTTTCAAAGACTTTTGGACGTTACCAGGCCAGACAGAGGCTGGTTCCCATTCCACAAGCCCGGCAGTATCAGGAAATAAAACAAAGCAACACAACAAAAATTGAGGGGCAGATCAGGGAGAAAGCTGTGCCAGGAGCCTGGGCGAAGAGACTTCCTGGGAGAGGATACTAAGTTAGAGTCACAGAGAGGGATAGGCAGAGATACTAAAGGAGTCTTCTTTCCTCAAAGATCCTACAATATGTAAAGCTTTGTATGATATGTTGATCTAGCCCATTGATTAATCAATCAGATTTAATTGAGCACCTGCCATGGGACATGACTGTAGGCCTTATTTGGACAAGATTCCCACAAATTGACTTGTGTTGTTAACCCCTTGAGTTGTTTGCAGACATATTTGAACCATTATGGCTGGCTTACTCACATCCAAAATATCCAGTATCAAGAAAAGACTGTGTGTCCTTATGGTGAGCACCAAGGGAGGAGGATCTAGTTTTTGATTAATGAGACGATGGCAAGATTTCCTTTTGGGGGGTAAAATATAATATGTATTACAGAAAGTATAGTAAGCATGTGATGTTAGAAGTTGGGAAGAGAGCCATAGAGAAAGAAATTTAAGTGTTTGTGTGGGTATCACCTAGGGACAGTTATATGATTGAAGGAAAGATGCTAACAAACAGTGGAAGATATAAAGTTTGTTTAGCAGATGGAGGGAACACTATAGAACATGGTACAATCAGCCTACTCCTAGACAGAGGTACAAGCTTCCCATTCCCCGTATGTACAGTTGCCGATGATACTATCCAGATTGGGCATCATTCAAAGGGTTTATGCCTTCCCGAACCCTCCCAACTGTTCTCAGAACTTTTATTTTTGGAAAATTAGCCCTGAGCTCACATCCATGCCCATCTTCCTCTGTTTTATATGTGGGATGCCTGCCGCAGCATGGCTTGATGAGCGGTGCTTATGTCCATGCCCAGATGTGAATCGGTGAACCCCAGGCCGCCGAAGGGGAGCTTGTGAATTTACCACTATGCCACCAGCCCAGCCTCTCAGACCTTCTCTTGAACTCCAGACAAGAATATATCCAACTATATTCTTTTTTTTTTTTTTTTAAGTTTGGCACCTGAGCTAACGTCTGTTGCCAATCTTTTCTTCCTTCTTCTTCTTCTTCTTCTTCTCCCTAAAGCCCCCCAGTGCATAGTTGTATGTTCTAGTTATAGGTCCTCTGGCTCTGCTCTGTGGGACACCACCTCAGCATGGCCTGACAAGTGGTGCTAGGTCTGCGCCCAGGATGCAAACCAGCAAAACCCTGGGCCGCCAAAGCGGAGCACACAAATTTAAGCACTTGGCCATGGAGCTGGCCCCATCCAACTATATTCTTGACATGTCCACTTCAATGTTTAATAGGTATCTCAAACTTAATACATCCAAAAACGAACTCTTGTTTTGTGAGGAAGTTTTGCCCTGAGCTAATATCCATTGCCAATCCTCCTGGTTTTTGTTTTTTGCTTGAGGAAGATTAGCCCTGAGCTAACATCTGTGCCAGTCCTCTACTTTGTATGTGGGTTGCCACCACAACATGGCTGATGACTGGAGTTGGTCTGCACCCAGGATCTGAACCTGCAAACCTAGCTGCCAAAGCAGAGTGTGCAGAACTTTAACCACTTAGCCACAGCCCTGGCCCCCAAAACTGAACTCTTGATCTCTGCTGCCACCATCCCAAATCTGTTCCTTCTCTAGTCTTCCCTGTCTAAGCAAAGGACAGTTCATCCTTCTAGTTGTCAGACAAAAATCTTGGAGTCATCTTTGACTCCTTTCTTTCTTTCACATCTTGTATTCAATCTGTCATCAAATCCTGCCAGCTTCAGCTCAAAATATATCTGAACTCTAACCAGTTCTCAACACCCTCACTGCTGTCACCCTGGTCCAAGCTGCCATTGTCTCTCGCTTGGATTATTGGTAAAGCCTACTAACTGATCTCCTTGCTTCCACCCTTATTCTCCCACATTCTATTCTCAAAATGATTGGTCCCTTTAAACATTGATCTCTTTAAAATATAAATCAAATTTTGCCACTCTCTGCTCAAAATCCTCTAGTGGTTTCCTATCTCACATACAGTAGAAACCAAGTTCCTATCATGGTTTATAAGATCCTACACAATCTTGCTCCCAGTTATGCCTGTGGCCTGATCTACTGTTCTTCCCTCGCTTGCTCTGCTCCAGGCACATGATCTCCTTGTTATATCTCCAACACATCAGGCACCCTCCAGCCTCCGGGCCATTGTGCTTGTGGTTCTCTCTGCCTAGAACGCTTTTTACTCAGATGTCCACATAGTGCGTTCCTTCACCTGCCTTGGGCCTTCTAATCAAATGTGTTATTCTCCTTGAGGCTTTCCATGATCATCCTATTTTAAATTGCAACTCTCCCCATCCCCTTTCTTTGCTTCATTTTTCCCCATGGCACTTTATCATCTAAATCTATGTTTTACATCTTTCTTTGTTTACTGTTTCCCTCCTCCCACTAGACTGTAAGCTTCATTAAAGGCAGATTTCGTTTTTGTTTTTGTTCACAAGGTATTACCAGGGCCTTGAACAGTGTCTGCGGATAGTAAGCATTTAAAATAACGAGTATTTATTTGTTGAATGAAAGAATGAAGGAACTCACATTTAGAGATGGGAGTAGGAAGAAGAATCATCTGAGGAAACACAGAAGAAGCTGCCATCTAGAGAGAGAAGGGAATAGGAGAGGACCCCTCATTCATGCCCATGGTGTCAACTACCATGGTCATGCAATGTCTCCCAAATCTTTACCTCCAGCCCTGACTTCCATCTTGAGATCCAGAGCCCTGTTTCCAAATGAATGCTGGACTTCTCTACTGGGAATGTTTCAAATTGTAAAGACAGTATGTTTAAAAGCTAACATCTTCCCTGCCAAACTAGCCACTTCTGACTTTACTGTTTTTTCGTTAATGGAACCACTATTTCTCCAAATCTCTTCCAATCCACTCTCACCATCCAATAAGTATTTAAGATCTGTGTGTGTTTTAGTTCTATCATATTTCCCAAATAATAGTTCCCTCTTTTCTCTCTCACTGTCATAGCCTTAGTTGTGGCCTCTGACCTAGACCACTGTAGATACTCCACTAACTGACCTCTCTACTTATAGTTTTTACCCCACTCCAATCCAGTGTATAGTCTGCAGCTAGGTCAATCTTCTGAAAGCCTGATTCTGATATCATTCTGCTCAAGAATCTTTCATAGTTCTCCAACTCTTGCCACCCACGGCACTCCATAATCCGACCCTACATACCTTTCCAACCTCATTTCCAGTGAAATATCCCTCCTTGTTCAATCCTCTAGTCAAGCTGAACCAGTTGCTATTCCTGGACATCCATAAGTTCATGCCTCCATGTCTTTGCTCATGCTGTAGTGTTAAATCTTGCCTATTCTTAGTATTTTCAACCAATTGTGCTGGAACAACCGGATATACACATGCAAAAGAATGAAGTTGGACCCATACATCACACCATATACAAAAATTAACTAAAAACTAATCCTAGACCTAAATGTAAGAGCTAAAACTATAAAACCCTTAGAAGAATATGTAAGTATAAATTTTTATGACCTGAGGTCAGGCAATGGTTTTTGTAGATATGATACCAAAAGCACAAGTGACTAAAGAAAACAATGATCAATTGAACTTCAATAAAGTTAAAAACTTTTGTGCTTCATACAGCACTATTAAGGGGCCGGCCTCGTGGCTGAGTGGTTGAACTCGCATGCTCTGCTTTGGCAGCCCAGGGTTTCGCTGGTTCAGATCCTGGGCGTGGACATGGCACTGCTTGTCAGGCCATGTAGAGGCGGCATCCCACATGCCACAACTAGAAGGACCCACAACTAAAATATACAACTATGTACTGGGGAGATTGGGGGAGAAAAAGCACAACAACAACAACAAAGCACTATTAAGAAAGTAAAAAGAGGGCCGGCCCAGTGGCACAGCAGTTAAGTTCGCATGTTCTACTTCAGTGGCATGAGGTTCACTGGTTCAGATCCCGGGTGAGGACATGGCACCACTTGGCAAGCCATGCTGTGGTAGGCATCCCACATACAAAGTAGAGGAAAATGGGCATGGATGTTAGCTCAGGGCCAGTCTTCCTCAGCAAAAAGAGGAGGATTGGCAGCAGAGGTTAGCTCAGAGCTAATCTTCCTCAAAAAAAAAAAAAAGAAAAACAATAAAAAGTAAAAAGAGGGTCCAGCCCCGGTGGCCTAGTGGTTAAGTTCAGTGCATTCTGCTTCAGTGGCCTGAGTTCAGTTCCTGGGCTCTGTTAGTGGCCATGCTGTGCTGGTGGCCCACATACTAAAAAATAGAGGAAGATTGGCATAGATGTTAGCTCAGAGCAAATCTTCCTCAGCAAAAAAAAAAAAAAAAAAAGAAAGAAAAGAAAAGAAAGTAAGTAAAAAGACAACCTGCAGAATGGGAGAAAATATTTGCAAATTGTATATCTGGTTAAACACTTTTATCCAGGATATATAAAGAGTACTTACAACTAAACAATAAAAAGGCAAATAACTCAATTAAAAAATGGACAAAGGATCTGAATAGACATTTCTCCAAAGAAGATATACAAATAATAAGATGCTCAACATTGTTAGTCATCAGGGAAATGCAAAAAGAATTCGCACCCACTAAGCTAAAATAAAAAAAGACAGACAATAACAAGTATTGGCAAGGATGTGGAGAAATCAGAACCTTCATACATTTCTGGTGGCATTGTAAAATGGTACCACTACTTTGGAGAATATTCTGGCAATTCCTCAAAAGGTCAAACGTGGAGTTACCATGTGACCCAGTAATTCCACTCCTAGGTGTAGACTCAAGAGAATTAAAAACAAGTCCAACAAAAACTTGCACATGAATGTTCATAGCACCATTATCCATAAGAGCCAAAAAGTACAAGCAACTCAAATGTCTAGCAACTGATAAGTGGATATATAAAATGTGGTATATTCGCACAATGGAATATCATTTGGCCATAAAAAGGAATGGAGTACTGGTATGTGCTACAACGGGGATGATCCTTGAAAACATCATTCCAGGGGAAAGAAGCCAGAAACAAAGAGCCATAAGTGTATGATTCTGTTTATATAAAATGTCCAGAATAGGCAATTCCATACAAACTGAAAGTACATTAGTGGTTGCCAGGGGCTGAGGGAAGCGGGAATGGGAAGTGACTACTAATGGATGTGGGGCTTCTTTTCCGGGAGATGACAATGTTCTAAAATTGATTGTGGTGAGGCTTGCACAAGTTTGTGAATATACTAAAAACCATTGATTTGTACTTTAAAAGGGTGTTATAGTATGTGAATTGTGTCTCAACAAAGCTATTATGTAAAAATCTTATTTATTCTTCAATAAGTATCTGGTTCAAAAGCCACAACCAGCACTTCTTAAAGCCTCACAGCTGCTTTTTGCTACCTAATATTAAAGTTTTTCTTTATTCCCTTATGCTTTACTGTAAGTAGGGTCTGCCTTAATCATCTTTGTATCTCCTCCAGCTCGTAAGACGGTACCTTGAACTTAGTAAGTACTGTATAAGAACGCATTGAATTAAAGAGTTTTGAGAAAAGAATGGAAGGATCATCAGATGCAGCAGAATATTTAAGGATAATAAGGACTGAAAAAAGATTTGGGGGATACGAGAAGGAAGTCTGGGGTAAACCAGTGCTGCCACTAATTTTCTAACAGTGAGCAGATGACCACGCTACGTTAGCAGATGACCATCCTGCAAGAGCAACAGACAATGACCACTGAGCATACGTATGCAGAGGTTGGTGTCATAATCAAAACTTTTAGCAAAGTCAATCTGACACATTAATGCTGTGTATAATTGTCATTGTGCTTCATAGTCATTAGGCACAAGTGGTGAACAATTTACATAAATAACTGCAGTTAGTTTCACTTTTACACTGCCAAATAAAAAGGTTATAGTTGCCTCTTCCCTTTCGTTAGTCTTCCACTACGTCTACTGACACCATACACCATTTAATTTTTATCACGCAATAATAGCTAATGTTCACTGAGTGTGTCAGGAACACTGCTGACTGCTTTACCTGTATCATCATATTCAAGTTTCTTAACAACCTTATGGGTTAGGTACTGCACTATTTATTGAGTGCTTATTCTTTGCGCACAAAATACTATTTTAAGTGCTTTAAATGTTTGAAGCTCATATAATTGTCACACTTATATGTCTTCCTTTTTACAGACACAGAAACTGAAACATAGAGTGGTTAGCCAGCATCACACAGCTGGCCAAGTAGTAAGCCAGGGTTGGAAGCTAGTCAGTCCGATTCTGGGGCATGTACTCCTTCACTGCTTTGCCTTTCTGCAGCCCATATTTCTCTTTCTTTCATTCCCATCTGCTAATCCAGGACTCCTGATCCCCAAGAAGTTCTCGAGAAGGATTTCTTGAAGGTCTCAGTGATGTTTTGCGCACATTCACGATGAAGCTCAGTTAACTCTCGCATTGTCTCTGCTGCTTTTCTATTCTTCCATTGCCCTAGCCCTCCCTTCTGCTTCCCTGTCCACCCAGCACCTGAGTGCCAGGCATGGGCTCTGCTTTGTCTGAGTGCCATCACACCCCCAGCCACATTTTTGGGGGATTGTTGCTGCTCACACTGGATTCAATGCATAAAAAAGTAGGGACGAACAAATGTGCCACCTAATCATGGGGGAAACTGTGCAGGGGGATGGGGGGGATATATGGGAACTCTGTACTTTCTGCTCAAGTTTTCCGTAAATCTAAAACTTCTCTAAAAAAAGTTTATTAATTTTTTTAATATAGGGGGAAATGTTTTTTGACCCCTTTTAGTGTTTTACTTTTCCACTTGGGTATCAAAACTGCCATTTGTGTACAAGGTCTTATAGGGCTTTAGTAAAATAGTTCTCCCAGTTTTTGCTTGTAACACCCACTCCTAGTCACACTCCAAGCTCCTCCATGGGCTGGAACCGAGAGGCTTGCTAGCAAATTCCGGAAACAAGCTTCGTTGCTGGAGCCTCTCAGTTCCCTTCCTTTAGAGTAAGGCTCTCCTGGGAAGGCCCCACAGTCACTCATTTAGGTAAACTTCTGGGGTCTGCAGCCTTGCTAATTCTCCTGACCTGCCCATATATGCTGAATCCAGGTGGCGGGCCCAGCCTGGAACCCCTTCAAAAGGTGGTCCTTTCAAAGGGTACCGTCCTTGCAAAGAAAAGGGTGGTTTAAAAGTATTAACTAGAGTCTCTCCGGTGTTCTGTTGATAGCTTTCCTGGCCTCAGCCTTTAGGAACCTCACACTAAAAGTGCCTTTGCCCACCCAAGAGCGGTGTACTGGGCCTTGGCACACTGGCTGTTATTGATTCATCCACCCTGGACCTCTTCCACCACCATAATGACTCTGAAGAGTAAGTGCCAGTGCACTTTCTGATTTTAGGGAAGACTGTTTACTTCCTTGGGAGCTGGCAGTTTCCACTGGCTCAAAAGCAAATACATGAGGACTAGGGGCTGGCCGGAGAAGCAGGATAATTCCTCAGTAAGTCTCTCACTGAAGCTCTAGCCCTGCCCCTGTCCCCAGATGCGTGAAGAGGGTGACTTTGGTGAGAGCTTCTCCCCAGATCTGCCCCTGGCCTTACCGTGAGTGCCCGTGGCAGAGGGCGTGAGCAACAACCGCACTCCACCAACGCCCTTTAACTGTCAGGTTGCCATGGTTTCTGGCGTGGGCAAGACTGGACTTTTGCCCTACCTCCTGTCTCCTTGTGTCTGTCTTGCCTTGGCGTTCTTTTGGAGGTGTTCCATCGGTCTACGACAGTGGAATGCAAACTATAGTGTATGTAAAACTGAATAAGCTTTATGGATGTTGTACTGTAGTTGTAAGATGTTAACACTGGGGCAGGCTGTGGAAAGGGTGCATGGGACATCCTTGTACATTTCTTTGCAACCTTCTGCAAATCTATATAATTATATAAAAATAAATGCTACTTGCCTATATACATACATAATCTGGAGTTCTGGAGATTTGGAGAATAGACTTCAGTGTAGGCAGTTGAAAACTAATCCAAATGTATTATCGCATAGAGTACATGAGAATCCTCTGGGGAGTTTATTAAACGTGAAGGTTCCTGGGCCTAAGTTCCAGAGATTCTTGCTGAACAGTGGTGATGGGGAAATGGGTGGTAGGGTTCTGCGTGCACACACTCCTGAGATGGTTGTTTTGCAGATGATCCTCAGAGGCCACTTCAAGAAACACTGGTTCAGAGGGAGGACAGGGAAGTGCCTACAAGCATCTAATACCTAAGTAATAATAATAAGACTCAAATTATTGCTTTAATCTTCTGGAAAATTGCTGCTCCAACTGCAGCAGTAACACATTGGTGGACATTCCCTTCTTCTGTATCTGGATGGGGCACCTTCTGGTTTGGGTAGATCTCAAAGCTCTCACTAGTCGGCTTGAGGGGCTGGGTCTCTGACTGCACTGAGCATTACAGTCACAGATCTCTTTCCTTGCTGCAGTTTTTCTTGGTGTTGTAGTGTTTTCCTGGCAATTGCAGCTGATCTGTTTATGCCTACCTTTCTCATACCAGGAATAAAATATTTGGGGGGGGGGCAGCGAATATGTCTGCAAGGATTCTGAGTCTTTGTCCAGGGGCCATGTGTCCTCTAGGAAATATGCTAACTCCTTCCACTTACGGAAGTCTTTACCGCCACAGCTATTATTTTATATTCTTAGGCTGCCTCCACACTCATGTTGTCAACCCTGAAGCGAGTCTTGAACTTGTTCGTTGATCTATACTTTTTACTATAGGCTTCTAATGCCATCTCATGCTTCTCCCAAGTTAATTTACCAACAGTAAGAATTTGGGAGACCAGTCAGCTATCTCTCTCTCTCTCTCCCCCGCCATCCTTCGTTCTGAGCTCTCACAATAATGTTTTACTATAAGTGGCTTCTGCTGTTACTTGCTCTCATCTAGGCTGGTTATCCAAATTGTGTCCTTTTATCCTGTCTTGACTACCTTCTGCCACAGCTCCTCTAATATCAACATTTACAAGTTCTTTCCCCTTCCTTTTAACGTGTGTCTAAGTCCTTGACAGTCTCTTCATTATGAAATATCTTGTCAACTCTTGTTAAACCACTATCCGCAGATACAGATGCTTCAGTAGTTTTGAGGCTGTAGGTAACTGCTAGAGCAGAGCGCTGTGCACTTTCTATCATTTTCCATTGCTTCTCTGGTCTAGAGACTTTCTAACCTGAAACACCTTGGTGGCTATAACGTGGCCGTAATACAACCACAATTCAAAATTCTTTGATCTAGGGCACTACAGCTCCTCAAACCCCACACCTTTCAGCATTATGCAGCTTCTCTTGTGGGCTCTATAGCCTCCTGAATTGTCTATTCCATAATCAGCCTGATCACCAGCAAAAATTTTTCCCAGGGAGCTGGGACAGGAGGGGAAGGACTTTGGTTCAACCCAAATACAAATGCCACAGCTTCTCTCTTAGCTCTTGGAAAGTCTCCATGTTTCTTTTGTTTGTTTGTCTTTTCTTACCTAACATTTATTATCTAGATCCATACAGTCTGATGTTCAAAGCCCCTCTTCACTTGATACCATTTGAAGAAAGTTACTTTATTTTACCACCTTAGGAAGTTCACAGGAAATTTCAAGTTCCCATTCTCTGGCGGCTACATTTAATTGTGGACGAGTGACTTAAGCCACCATCCAATTCGTTTCAACCATTTTTCCCCATTTGGGGGCGTTCTGCAAACTAGCGTAGCCCATGAGGCAGTCTGTAGTCCATCACACTGTGTAGTTAGCAGTTTAACAGCCATGGGGAGAACACATGCCTGATTCCACATAGCCTGTGGTGCAGATGGGACCAGGACCGGGAGTTCCAAGCACCATGCTATCTTCAGGCCTGCTTCTCCGTTTGCATGACCAGGACCTTGTTACTAGGCCAGGTTTGTGTGCTAGACTCCCTCTCCCGTCAGTATGAGAGTTCCTTCCCAGGAAGGAATTAGTCTCAAGCAGCAAGCTTCTTGCAGGCAAACCTCATTAGTTTGCCAAACGTGCCCTGATGCATTTAATCCCAGCGGTTGATGTAGCTTAGGGTTAAGTTAGGATTCCCTTTTCCCTTACCCACATATATTATTAAAAAGCAAAGATTCTGAATATGAATCTCCAGAATTTGGTGTTTCCCTCTCAATGCCCAGGACTTCCATCTCAATGCCCTTTGATACCCTCCTTTGTTCTGCCTCCCTTCACTTTCCCCATGAGTCTGAATAACTGGTTTGGCATTTCCCTACCCTTTAGTCTTGTCTCTCAAGGTCCTTAAAAATCTCTGGGTCATGAAGCTCTGGTTGGCCTACTTTAGGAGAGATCATCTGATTACAATAATTTGAGGTGATGACCAGGGGAAAGGAGAAGTGGCAGTGAATGAATGTAGATGCAGCTCTCCATCTGGCAATTTGGCAGAGAGTACAGGGGGAAAAGGGGAAAAGGTTAAGGGGAGGGCCCAGCGTAGGGGAGTTGCCTGGATCTGTAGCTATAAGGTGCTCCAGTGAAGCACCTTTCTTTTAGGATGAATGTCTGACAGCCAGCTTTTCACCTCATAGAACTCCCAAGATGCCTTGGGCTGGGGAGAGCCCAAAGACAGCTCTTTCTGAGCAAGTTTCCTATGATTCACTCTATCCTCCACAACATCTGACCCACAGAACACATGCGCACCAGCACACACACTCAGAGATGCATACATGCACACAGTTACCTAGGAGGCGGGTCTTGCTAATGACTGTGAAATAATATCTCATTGGTCAAAAAGCGTTCCTCATTACCCCTCTCTGACAATCCCCAAGGATATTTAAGCTACGAACAACTCACTGTACAATTAGAGAGAGTTAAGTTTAAACTGCAATTTTTTTTCAAGGGTGAACAGCGTGACTAATTCGTACCCATTGTAAAGTATAAATAATTGAAATCAGGCTCTTTCCTAGTTAGCTAGGGGAAGGGATTAGGAAGTAGAAGACACAAGATATATCTGAAGTCTTAAAGGGGCAAGAAGGGGCCGGCCCGTGGCCAAGTGGTTAAGTTCACACGCTCTGCTGCAGCAGCCCAGGGTTTCACAGGTTCGGATCCCAGGCACGGACCTAGCACCACTCATCAGGCCACGCTGAGGCGGCATCCCACATGCCACAACTAGAAGGACGCACAACTAAAATATACAACTATGTACTGGGCGGCTTTGGGGAGAAGAAGGAAAAATTTTTTTTAAAAATCTAAAAAAAAAGGGGGAAGAGAAATATTCAGAATTTCAAACACAAGTTTCCTCCTACTTAAAAATTTGTCAAGAGGGAGCAAAGGTGATGTCAATGGAGAGATCCATTTCAGTAGGGCAATGGAACAGAAGCCAGATTGCAGTGAGTGAACAGATATGAAATGAAAGCCACTAGTGTAGACTCGTTGAAGGAGTATGGCATTGAAAGGAAAGGGAGAAAGAAACGACTACAGTGAAGTTGAGGCCAAGTGAAGAGTATTAAAGGAAAAATTAAGGACTATGTAGCTTTTGGTCATATCCCCATATCTATTTCATGGATTTAAACTATATCTCTTTCTTCAAAGGAATTCAGCTCTATAAATAATTCTCAATATTTTTTTATAAATGTGAACTTTCTATATTATAATGCAGTGCCCTAAAATAAGGGGGAAAAAAGGCTTGTAAACAAATTGGCTAAAAGAAAAAGTTGAACAGGTGCATTAGTTTTAGTAGTAGTCCTTATGTTAAAATTTATATTAAAATCTCACATTATCTCAAATCCAGTCCTTGCCAAATAATTACTGGCAAAGACTGTATAATAGCCCACAGGACAACTGTGTATCATGGGTCTGCAAAAGTCTGAGACTTCAGGCAGATTCCTTCCCAAGCAAATCACAATGTTTCAAGGGATAATCTCTTCCTCTGAAACTGAAGGGTCATTTGTATTCCAGGATATTTTATAGAGCAATAGGCTGTCTTTCCTCGTCCTTGTTTCCTTCCTTCTGTATGTATTGTGGCAAATTCTGCTGAGAAACACTGAGCTACAGAAAAGCACTTCAGCACTTAGCATTTAAATGAGGACTCTAACTGGGAATAAGCTGTGCTCATAATCTGTTCCCTGGTCTAAGGAACAGCTCAAACCACTGTTCCCAGAAAGCCTGGGATTGCAGGAACCTCTTCCAGGATCGTTATGGAGGCAGAGAATTTTGTTTTGTTTTTTGATCTTGTTACCCTGGTCCCTGTAGTATAAACTTTAGAAAATATTCATGTTCTCAATTGGGCTGGTGGATACAATACCAGTTTATTTCAGGATCAAGAAGGTAGGTGTATGTGGTAACTCTAAAAATTATCCTATGAAACAACCAGGTTAACAGTTTAAGGTAGGAAAATTGACAGACTTTGGCACTTTGGTGCCATTTTTACTACTTAATGGAAAAAAATCCAATGGATGGTAAAAATATTCTCTCCCCATCCAACCCAACCATCTCTTTCTATTGCTTTTGCTAACCAGTCACAGCTCAAACAGAAAGAAACTGAAATAAGTATTTGAATAAATTTTCTCTCTTTGCTAATTTGTATTCTCGATTTTTTTCCCCAAAGGCAGGCATACCCGTATGATATTCCCCAAGATTTACTCTAATGACTGGCTCCAGATAGGACGCTGTAGGAGATTCCTTTTCCTATTCTCTTCTCCCTATTTTGAACCAGGATAGTATTTGAAAGATTTAAACCAAGAGAAAGACATGCAGTTGAAAATGCTACAGAAAGTATAGATGAAGCAAGACTAGCCAGGGGTTGATAACTGTGGAAGCTGAGTGATGGGGGTTCCTTATACATGCTGTTCTGTCCATCTTTGTAAAAAAAACAAATTTGCCATAATATAAAATTAAACAATAGAATGCTCCTGAAGCAATAATCTATGCAGTCTTGGCTCCACCAGACACCTTGGATTAACATGAAGAAATGCCAGACAGGATAATATGGCCAATCTATTGGTTCACTATTTATTACCCTGGATATTGGTATGGAATGGAACCTTAAGTGTCTGACATGGTGAACATGAAGAGCATGAGTAAAGGGAAAGGACTGAGATTTATGGCAGCAAAAGAGAATTACAGGGTTTTTTTTTTGTTGTTATTGTTTAAAATTTTATTTAAAAAATACAATTGTCCATATCTAGTTGCACATATAAGAGAATTACAGTTCTGAATGAAGGGAAAGTTCTTCCTTATGTAGGACGGTTTAAGCTTGGCCTGGAAAACATAAGAATTTTGTTTGTGGAGCTGATAGAAATACTGAACTATTAGTCAACTTATAGGATCTTATTGAGATTACTGGAACATAGCCTCATCATGTGCTGATACCGGAGGATGCTGAAGTTGGGAAAACAACCTATTAAGAAAAGTAAATTTGGACTGGTCAGATAATGGTGAATTTAAATGATCCCCTTATGGTCTGATTTCTCTTGGCCTGGAGAAATCTCTGACCTAAGAAGCATACAGAGAAATGATATGATCAATAACAAGGGCCTACAATAAAGATTGAGAAAAACAAACCATAAAAGTTTGGCTTGTAATGGGACTGGAGAGTCTGTCTAGAGTGGATGGTAGTTTCTTTCAAGAGGCCCTCGGAGTATAGGTATATTTCAAATGGGAGGCAATGGGGAATGTTATTTATGTGACCCAAGCTCAGAGTTTCCCCCAACTGTTAACCCAGCCTGAACTTTTACCTAGGAAGAAAAATCTACTTTCTGAACAATGAGGGTTTATCCTAAGAAAAATTGTATTGACCTCTCTCTAAGCCCTGTGAATTCTCCTCTGCCTTTCTAATGGAAATAGAAAAGAGTAAATGGAGCCCCGGAAAAGGGGATTTTATTAATAGTCCCAAGAGAGACTAGCATTACCCATTATAGGAGAGCATTAAACCAATTGTCCCAGCTGGGAAAAAGATAAAAAGGTAAACTCTTTCCATGAAGGAGAGAGGGATGGCTTGAAACGCCTTTTCTTCTGGTCCCTTTTTAATACCCCATTTATCTCTATATTATAACAATTAGAGGAGATCCTTCTTTGTGTTTTATTATCATCCACACACAAAAAGATGAAGATGCACCGGGGAGCATCCTCCTCATCGCTTATACAAACTGGTTCTATAAGAAAAGTTATAATGAAGTGTCTCTTCTCAGGACCTCATAGCCCTTGTAAATACTAATAATTAGTAGTAGTAGTATTCATGGCGGAGGATATACAGACTCTGAAAGGAAAAATGCAGGGCTCAAGTTATTGAGGAAATCAATGACAAAACAGGGAATTAAACTGCTCTGATCGTGACTCAAGCCAGTGGAAGGACTTCCTACGGTGCAGCTGCTAACCTAATCCTGCTCAGAGTTACCCTATGAATCCCAACCTTTTTTTAATGGACTATGAACTTTTTTTAATTGACCAAGGAAGCCATTAGGTTTGTGAATCTGTTATATTGGCATGTTATTTTTCAGATTCCAAAACAATTTCTTTTATCTTACTTTTTATTTTCCTAACTTTAGAGATCCCTCCTCGAGGATGAGAATTCCTTTCTAATGTGACAAAGTTGAGTGGATCCTCGCTTGATTGCACTTGTTGTTTTTGCATCTATTGGTGGGGAAAACTCAACAAAAACTTAACATGACCACAAGCTACCATGAATTCAACCATTTTTAAATGAATGTGTGTTTTATTGTTCATAATATACATTTGAAAAATGGTAGCACATGTATGTGCAGGACAATAATTTTAGCTTTAGATGATGCTTGATGAGAACATGGATTCAAAGACACTCCCCCTACAATAACTGAAGCCCTTGCTAATTAGGGGTTCTGCATATAATTATAAGATGAAATTTCAAGAGCCATAGAAAGATTACTCTAAAATATAAATGTAGAGAACCAGGGGATGATGTATTTCAAAAGCTGCCTTAAAACCCAAAGACTTGCAATAAATTCTTGCTCTATGCAAAGAAACTGACCCTGTTTAAATCCTTTAGAAAGAAGTGGAGGTAGTGATGTCTGTTAAAGGATGAGAGCAGAGCCGTAGTTAATCTCTGCCTCCCAGTGCATCTTTCTGATTTGGTGATTGAGTTGAGCAGAGAGCATGAGAACCGGACAAGACCCAGTATCATTCTAAGACATCATTTGGAGCAAAATGAAGGCAACAGTTAAGGAAAAACATGTTCAAGGCCCGTTCGTTCCAGATGAGTGAGTATTGGAAGTGGAAAGTCAAATTGGTTCATCTCTGGCCACCATCGTAACCATCATCGCCATCTGCTCGGCTGTATGATGCGTTCCCATTCTCTTTTTTTGAAGCCATTAGGATTAAGAAAAACAAATTCAAAGGAAAGATTTTTCTCAAGTTGCTATAGGATAATTCTCTTCAGAAGTGTCCCAACTAGAAGAAACTGTGAAGAATGCTTTTCTCCCCCCAATTATTTGGCATTGAGATACCTAGTAAAATTACATATTGTAAGTGAATGTCATCTTTATTCTCTCCTTTTCAAACTCAGGAATTTCTGTTGATGGACTCTTTTAGAGAGTAATTTCAGGCAAGCCTACAATTGAACAACCAAGCAGAAATTGTGGTTCTCTATTTGTTAAATGCTTTTGAGGTCCTTACATAAAAGGTTGATAATGAAGTATTAAGAGAAACATCTGAAAGGCTGCGGTTGGTCAAATTTCTCTGCATGGCACAAAGGAGAAGATGACCTTATGCAAAACCCTGATAGTGCCATTATCAGAATAATCAAGATTTAATGCTAAATTTAAAAATCGCGTTTCAAATGCTACCAAAACCAGACTCTTGGCAAAGTATAAATGTTTAATTCAAATTGGGGCTTATTGGGGAAAAGCAGTTAAAATCTAATTACGTTATACAGGAGATTTGTACATTTTTCTCCTCAAAGTCAGGCAAAGCGAGAAGGGGCTCTTAAACCCTGTTTTTAAATTAGAACTTTCATTCACATCTCTTTTTTCTCTTTTCTTTTTGAATGCAGACACTGAATTTGGACAGACAAGCAACCCAGCCACCTTTCAGTGTGGCTGTGTCAGTATCGGAATGAAATGAACATGACCCCCTCCCCAGGGAAGGAACCCACAGTAAAGGTATTTTTTATAGAACAATTCTCCACACTGCCCTGGTGACTGGGGAAAGGAATCTCGTGTTTCTCTTTTGCTGATACTGAATCAGCTGAAGAATACCATGAACATCAGTAGAAATGCTCTGAAATAGTCTCCTCTCCCTTTTGTCTTTTTGTTCCCATGAGCAGGAAAGAAGAGAGTTTATGTTTGAACACGAAATATTTAATTAAAATGCCAATTAAAAATTGACCAATTATTTGGTGGTTCAATTGTTGTAAATTATTGCCTTAACTTGCAGATCATTGTGTTAATTTGGCATACTTCTTATCAACTCTCTAATACAGATGGCTATACTCATTTATGATAAGAAAACACTCTCAATTAGCACAGGATGCTGATTTCAGCAAACAGATTCCTATTCTTGCTTCCTCGACAGTTTTGTAGCAGTTGCATTCATATCTTGGGTAAATAGATGGTCACAATGAGAAATGATAAAGAGAGAAACTGAGCTTACATCTTAATTGGGGAGAAACTCCAAATACCCAAATAGCAATGTGCATTTCCCAGGTCTTACATCTCTACATTATTTCGTACTTATTAACATTTCATGTATAGATACTTTATGTGGTTTCCAAGAGCTAAATGAAAATGATGATAATGTCAGCTATCATTTGTGCAGTGGTTTATAATTTGCAAAACACTTTCACACACATTATCTTGTTTTCTGAGCAATTTAGAAATATTTGTAAATTGAACAAACTCAATTTGTAGAAAGTTCAGATTTCAAAAATATTTTATTTCAAGCATGTTTGTTAACCCAATACCAACTCACTAGCTCAAGTTAATTTTTAATCTCTAGGATGTGATGATATTAGTGGTTATTTAGAATATTCTGAAAAAAATTAAAGTTAAATCAGAAAGTGCAGAATAAGATCCCACTGAATTTTGCCTCCAGCCTTCACCTGAAAGATCAGATTCAACACACAGTAGCACTGGCTTTGAACTACCTTCCTCTTCTCCACCGGGCTACATCAGGATTTGGTACAAAGAGCTATTGTCCGTTTCCCCAAAAACCACTTAGAATATTTGTGGTATGGCAATTTATAAAAATAGGAACCCCCCATCTTTTAATCCATCCCTTTATTGGTCGAGTCCTAAAGATTTACTGAAATCAGTCATAAATTTAGGAAGAGCCCTACTCCATTGAGCGGTTTTTCCTAGGAGAGATCCCAAGGCCTCCCACATTTCTGGAAGTGAAAATGGGCTCTCTCCCTTATAGTACATACATTTACCTATTCCCAGTTCCAGGTAGGAAGGAGTCCAGGTTACTTACCAGGTGTGGCTGAGTTGGAGGACACAGGTGAAAAGAAAGATGCACACAGAAGGCTTCATAAGAAACATAATCCTCTGTAGTAACAAGGATAGAAAATTCTGAAATCTTGGGAGACAGACAAGATGGGGAAGTATTCTCCTCAGTGGTAGTGGGATGGAATTCTCCTCAAACCTCAACTTCCTTGGTGTGTAAGCGATCCCAAACAGAGTTAAGGGGAGGTGAAATGGAGCTGCCAAACTCCCAAAGAAGAGATTATCTACTTAATTAAAGTTTTTTTTTTCCCCTCTAAGTCCTTCAGCCAATCAGAACTCAAGTGCCAGAGAAAGATTGAGTCGATCAAAAGAACACTCCAGGATCCTCCCAGACAAATGCAGAAGAAGGGGACGAGGAAAAGGGGACAAAGAGAGGAACACGGAGAAAGAGGACAAAGAAAGAAGGGGGGGAGGAAAAGAGACATAGCAAATCCCCTCCACACAATCACTGCTTGAGTCTCTCTCCTCCCTCTTCCTATGCCCTCCCACCCCACCACCACCTCCCCCACCCACGTATACTCACACAGACACAGACACCAGGAGAGCCTGGTCCCCAAGGGGATTTAGAAGGGACTGTGCTTTCCGGGTTGTCCTTTGCGGGGCTTTGAGACTTAATTTACATTCAGGATAGCATTCTTTAGAGAAAAACATACCATGTACTGTGTGGGTGAACCTCAGCCCTCTGATCTGAGAATGCGGGCATACGATCCAATTGTCTCTGGTATTCTCTCTCTAAGTTAGAAAGAAGCTTAGGAAACGTTAGGGAGCCTGATGGTTTCTTCCTTTCAATTTTTCCATCAAACACTTACTTGTGGAACACCTATTACATTCTCAAACCTACCCTGGGGGTTGTGGACATTTTTAAAAACCAAACCATGAAGTCCACCCTAAAGACATTTACAATCTAGCAAAGTGATAATATAAGAATGTAATTTAATAAGGTATTAAATTGCTACCAACTGACTATAAATCATATAGGCTTAATTTGGGAAGGTTTTCTGAAGAAGGTAGCATTTGAGCTTTAAAGAAGGGATGAGATTTCAGTAGGCAGACAAATCCTTACCCTCTTTAACTCAGGTGGTGAAGCCAGTAGGGCGCCCAAGCTTCTTGCTCAGACATCTCTGAGTTGCTGTTCCTTCTGTTCCACTAGGGAGGAAGGGTCACCTCAGTCACAGTGCAGGGGTCCTCAAAGGGCCCCCAACTTACTTCCACATGGCCACGTCTTCTGCTTTAGCATCCATGTCACCTTTCCTCAGGGCCCACCAGAGACAATTGTCTGTTTTCTTCCCTTTATCCTATTTCACTTGCTTCAAAACCCTCTCTGGCAAGATCTACACTCGCAAACTGAACTGAAAAATAAAGAAATTATTATACTAACTCATCATCTAGATTATTCAGACCAGATGATTTAGGACTCTTCTCTTCCTGAGTATTTTCACCAGGTGACTTTGTTGTCCACCTGGAATCGTCCAGACCAGGCCTTCATTGGGAATTCCTTATTGTGAGATGAGCTTGGTCAGTTTTGGCCCTTGTACAAACAACTTTAGGTTCTTCACTCTCTCTTTGATTCCCCTAGCTTTATTGAGGTAGAACTGACAAATAAAAATTGTACATATTTTAGGTGTACAACTTGGAGGTTTGATATACATATATCTTGTGAAATGATTACCACATCAAGTTGATACACACATCCATCACTTCTCATGGTTACCGTGTGTGTGTGTGTGTGTGTGTGTGTGTGTGTGTGTGTGTGTGGTGAGAACACTTAAGATCTACTCGCTTAGCAAATTTCAAGTATACAATACAGTATTGTTAACTATCGTCACTATGCTGTATGTTAGATCTCCAGAAATTATTCATCTTATAACTGAAAATTTGTACGCTTTGCAGGTCCTACACTCTTTCATCATTCAGAAACGGAGCAGCAGAGTCTACTTAAGATCCAGAGTCAAGTCCTAGGGAGGTAAGGAGCAATGACTCCTGGGTTTCAATCTTGATCTCTTCCCTGACAACAATAGCGGACAGGGTTCTTTCCATTTACTTGACTAGGGAATTCCCAAGGGATGGAAAATCTTGTAGGAGGGAAAACAGACTTGGGTGATTTTATTTTATGTATTTATTTATTTATTCATTCTGAGGAAGATTTGCGCTGAGCTAACATCTGTTGCCAATCCTCCTCTTTTTTTGCTGGAGGAAAATTAGCCCTAAGCTAACAACTGTGCCAATCTTCCTCCACTTTTTTATGTGTGGGTTGCTGTCACAGCATGGCTAATCAGTAGTGTAGTTTCCCATCCAGGATGTGAATCTGCAAACCCGGGCCACCCACGTGGAGCATGCCAAACTTAACCACTAGGCCACAGGACCAGCTACCAGACCTGGGTGATTTTTATGTGCAAAGGGAGAGCTAATTTTAAACAAGTTTCTCCCACTGCTTTAGATTTTTTTCCCCAAAGGAAAAATTTATACCTTTATTGTTTTGTACAAAATTAATGCATTCTCATTGTGAAAACTTCACCCTAACAGCAATATATAAAGCAGAGCACAGTCCCCTGTCATGACCGTCTCCCTCTCCTCCCTCCAAGATAACTATTGTTAAGTTTTAGATGGCCTTTCAGATTTTTAAATATATGCATATCAATATAAATATGTATATAAACATTTTTCACAAAAATGAGATTATATGGATTATATTTTGCAAATTGCTTTTTTCATTTAATAACATATTATACAGTTTTCTACTTTAGGGCCTAAAGATCTCTCTCTTTTATTTTTTAAAGAGCAGGATAGTATAAATTGTCAGGTATATAAATTGTCAGCCATTTTATTTTGCTGAATATTTGGGTTGTTTTCAATCTAGCAAAGGAATTGACAACTTTTTAATTTATTTCTATTTGGATTTAAGTATTGCTGTTTTAGTCACTTTGATACGGAGAATAGAATATCTTGATGTTGTAGATACAAGGGATTATACATAAAAGTATGATTTCCACAGGGCTTTGCATTTGTTTTCAACTTTATAACCTTTTTTAAAAATTGAGATATAGCTGACATCATGTTGTATAAGTTTAAGATGTACAACGTGTGATTTGATACATGGCAGTATGATTACCACCGTGATCATCTCTCACAGAATCATCATTTCTTTTTTGCTATGAGAACATTAAGCTCTAGTCTCTTAGCGACTTTGAAGTTTAAATAACCTTTTTAATCTCGTCCCATCTTCTCCAAATCCCAGGTCTGACGTTTCCTCTCAGTGTCCTCAAATCAAGGGTTCCATGTAAAAATGAACTACATTTGCATTGTTCCTCTAAAAATGAACTATATTACATTATTCAATAACTTTTAACATTGTAGATATTTGAAAATAAAGTATTCTTTGTTCTCCTGGAATTTTATATCAGCAACTGATGTATTGTAGCATTTTACAATCAAATTTCTTGATCTTCTACCCAAGTTTATCTTCTGAAGATATTTGCTTGATAACATTCTTTTAGACCTAAAAATGTGGAAATTAAGGCACAGGGCAGAAAAGCAATATACCCAATACTCTAAGTGACACTATTCTTTTAAATTATCATTGTTAATGTCCTGACACTCTGCTATATTGTTGAACCCCTATTTAAATCTTTGATAGCGGCACATTTGCTTTGTTGTACTTTTTCCTGAGAAAATATTGAAATGTTAATTTGTCTTTATACTTAATTGGTAAAACCTTAATGGTTTATGATGTGTCAGGCCCTGTGTAAGCCCCTGAATTATAGTGATGGAGGAGGCTGCCACCACGTTTATAGTCTTCCGGAAGAAACAGACTAGTAAACACTCAGCAGTGCTAAGGAAGAGATATGTGTGGAGTGCTATGAAAGCATAGAGGCCGTGTACCTAAAGGAGCAGGGAGAGAGAGAGAAGATGCAAAGACTTGGCTGAGTCTAAAAAAGTGAGTAAGAGTTCGCCAATAGTGACAGAGAGGAAGACGAATCCAAACAGAAGGAAAAACAGAAGACATTTCAAATCTGTGAAGCAACAGGGTGCATGTGGAGAACTATAATCAGTCGGTTGTGGCTGGAGTGTGTGTGATGTGGAAATAGAAGGCAGACCAGAGAAATTAAGTAGGATGCCAGTGGGAAGGGCTTGTGCTAAGGAGGTTGGACTTGATCATGAAGACAGTTTAACCCATCAAAGGGGGTTAAGCAGATGTGTGCCATAAAATTTGTATATCGGAAGGATTATTTTTTGGCAGTGATGAAAGGTGGCTTAGATGAGACTAGATGCAGAGACAATTTAGGACCAGTTGCAGAAATCCAGGTGAGAAAAGACAAAGGCTGAACTATAGTAGTGAATAAAAGAGCATGGATTGGATGGCTATTTAGGATAACAGAGGCTGCTATGACTGAATATTTGCTTGGCACTTCATACTCATTAAGTATTCAAGGTTCATTTGTTAATGTCTAATCTATTGTTCTCCATAGTATTTTAAAAAATCTATTAAAGTTGATCTGAGGACAATTAATATTTAGGTAAAAGCATCTTTTTAGATTTAACCAGGTATCAAAAAAAAAAAACCCCTCTATACACAAAATAAAAATACTAATAGAAATATTTTCGACATATATGTTAAAAAGTGAATTTCTGTAATATATAAAGAGCTATTATTAACCATTAGGATGAAAAAATAGCCCTATTTAAAAATGGCTAATTCATATGGATAGGGTCTTCAATAAATGCAGAAATAAAAACATCCAAAATGCAGATGAAAATATTCAGCTTTACTGATTGTAAAAGACAGATTAAAACAATGAGACATCACCTTCATTTATCAAATTGGCAAAGGTTTAGAAAAATGAGAACTGATATTGACAAAGATATTGTATTTTGTCAAATGGTCATTTTATATACCGCTGGTAGGAGCGTGACTTAATCCAATGCTTTGGAGAGCAATTTGATAACATGAATTTAAAACTTTGATCATATTAACACATTTTGACCCAATAATTCCACCTTTAGGAATTTGTCATAAGGGAGTAATCAGATAATATTTATCAGGATGTATATTCAAGGATATTTATTGAATTATTATAAACAATAGCTTTAGTACAACACTTTTGGAGTGTCTATCTATCCAGCTCATAATGATTGCTTTTATGGTCTTTCTCCAATGGGCAGATAGACCTATCCAATGGGGGTCCTCCAGCGACAATTTTGTACCAAATGGCAGCCTTTCCCCACCCCCACCACAAATGTCATGTGTAGGCTGGTGCTATCCCAGCTGAGCCAGTCAAGTATCCTTCTCTGGGAATTTGGATGAGTGAGAGAGTGACAGGGAGAAAATAGTACCTCCGTCAAGTCCAGCTTCTCAGTGTCTCCTAAACAGTCCGTGTATTTATTTTTCAAAAATAAGAATACCGAGAGCAGAAAGGAGAAGCATGGGATAGCAAAATGCTTTCTAAAGTAGATGACTTAGAGAATCTAGAAGCCCTATAATAGAGGGTGGAAGGGGCCAAAGCTGAGCCTAAGTCTTTGTACAACCAAAAAGGACTATGATACCTGACAGAGAGTTTAATGTTGAATAACATGACTTGTGGCAATGATCCTCTTTCACAGTAATGACTTTGACTCAGAATTCCTTCTCTTTGTAGGGAAAGTCTAGGCAGGAAGTAATCAGTAATTCAGGAGTCCTGGTTAACCTATTCCTTTTTATTTTACTGTTCCATTTCCACTGGCTTTTCAAGGATGCTAAGAAATATGCCAAGACTAAGAAGAATTGGTATAGAAAACTGATTTGTCCTGTGTATTAGCTTTGTAGGGCTGCTGTAACAAAGTACCAGACTGAGAGGCTTAAAACAGTAGAAATGTGTTATCTCACAGTTCAGGAGGCAGAAGTCCAAAATTAAGGTGTTGGTAGGATTGGTTCCTTTTTGGGAGCTCAGAGGAAGAATCTCTTCCAAGACTTTCTTTTTGCTTCTGGGGATGGCCAGCAATCCTTGGCATTCCTTGGCTGGTAGGCTCACCACCCCAGTCTCTGACTCTGTCCTCCTATGCCACTCTCCCTGTGTGTCTGTGTCTCTACATCCTTTTCTCTTCTTAAAGACACCAGTCATACTGGATTAAGAGCCCACCCTACTCCAGTATGACCTCATCTTAACTTAACTAATTATGTCTGCAGTGACCCTATTTCAAAGTAAGATCACATTCTGAGGTACTGAGGACTTCAATGCATCTTGGTGTCACAATTAAACCCATAACACATGGTATGTATAACTTTAAACATTCAATTCCAGCAAACCTTGTACTCTTATTCAGATGTTGTATAATCTCAGATTTTAAAACTCTGGACCTTTTCACTTGGGTGGTCAAATCCCACACATCAGATATTGGAAAGTTCTGTGATTCCAGAGTCTGCATTTTGCATATTGAGCCCTTTCTCAGGCCATTTGATTTATTTTAGGGAGAATTCTTCGTTTATTTGCAGAGAGGTAGATACTTGGCTGATGGAGGGAGAATGGAGTTGATGGGCTGACTGCTCTGTATACAGACTTTAAATTAATAAGTACCACATCTCACTAATTCCCTCTTTTGTATCTGGTGTTTCCCAGTTAAAATCTTCTCCAGGATTCTGAAGAACTGATCAGTGCCCTTGGCTGTATCACCCTGCACATGTACTTTAGGCAGTAGCTTCCTCTTCCTGGCTTCATTATCCTTTCTTTATTCATTCTCTACCTTCCAAATATTGGTTGAACTCCTTCATTTGCTCACAGGCTCCCTCATTATTCTCACCACTGTAAATTTTATTTATTTATATGTTATTTATTTGTCATCATTTTAATGGGGTGCAGTCCCAATAGGGAAAGGGAAAAACTATATGTTCAATCGGTCACCTAAAACTTGAGGATACATGTACTTAATATTTTGATAGATATCACCAAATTGCTTTTCCTTTTCGATATTTATGCTTCTCAATTCTTTTTCTTACTTTATTGCATTGGCTAACCTTGAATATAATGTTAGTAGTGGTAGTGGGCCTCCTTATCCTATTTTAGTGGAAATGCTTCTAATATTTCATCAAGCATGATTTTTTTTCTTCTTCTCCCCAAATCCCTCCAGTACACAATTGTATATTTTAGTTGTGGGTCCTTCTAGTTGTGGCATGTGGGACGCCGCCTCAGCAAGGCATGATGAGCAGTGCCATGTCCATGCCCAGGATCCAAACCAGGGAAATGCTGGGCTGCTGAAGTGGAGCGCATGAACCTAAGCACTTATGCATGGGTCCAGCCCCTAAATATGATTTTTGTGTAGGTAAGTATCCTTAATCAGACTGAGAAATTTTCTTAATATTTCTGCTGAATTTTTAAAAAATCTGTAATAGGTTTTGATCTTAGTACTTTATCTTGGTAGTATCTATTGAGATGATAATAGATCTTCCTCCTTTAATGTATTAATATAGTGAATTACATTAGTATAGTTCCCAATTTAGAACCATTCATAGATTCTTGGGATGAACCTTTCTTGGTCGTGATGTATTATTTTATGACAGTGCTATTATTCTGACAGTGCTGGATTAATTTGCTAGCATGTCACTTCAAATTTCCTCTATGAGCATAGGTAAAATTGGTCTGCCTCTTTTCCTTTTTTTAATGCCATTCTTGTTTGGTGTTGGTAGCAGGATTATGCTAGATTTTTGGAATGAACTGGAGGAATTTCATCCTTTTCTAAGCCCTGGTACAGAATTCCCTGGCATTCTTCTCAATTCTATTCCCTTTGTTCTCTCCCCAGACATATCATTATTCTGAATTTGGTGCTTATAAGTCCCATGCATGTTTTTGCTTTAACTACATACATATGTATTCATAAATAATATATAGTATTGTTTTGCATGTTTATAAATGAAAATTTATACAAATGCAATCATATGTCATGTAGTTCTACATCTTCCTTGGTTTTTTTCTTTTTTAGGTATTTATTCATGTAGATACATGTAACCTTGTTTCTTCATAAACTACTGTGTAGCATTCCTTTCATGAATGTACTAAATTTTATTTACTCATTGTCTCTTGGTGGTTATTTAGGGTTTTTTTTTTTTACACAGATATTCTTGTTTTCTGGAACTCAGGTATCAGAGTTTCCATAGAATATATAGCTATAAGTGGAACTGTTGATCCAAAAAATGTGCTCGTTAGCTTTGCCAGATTTTGCCAAATTTTTCTGCAGAGTATTCATACCAATTTCTATTCCCACCAGCAGTATGAGAGTTCTTCTTTCTCCACATCTTCACTATATTTGGTATTAATCATATTTTTAATTTCTTCAATCTAATGAGTGTGAGCCGGTGTCTCATTTTAATTTGAATTTTGTTAATTACCTATGCAGTTATTCAGATCATTATTCTGTGAGTTGTAATGAATTTATTTTCAGTGTTATGGAGTATTCAATTGTATAAATAGTTCACAATTTGTCCATTTTACTGTTGATGGTATTTGAGTTTGTCAGATCTTTCGCTAGTGTGTGACAGTGCTGCTATGACATTCTCATACACATCTTCTGTTTACATAAGCAGCAATTTCTTTACAATCTTCTTTACAAAGCAGAATTCTGTGATCACATGGTTAATGCATCTTCTACTTTACAAGATGATGTTCAGTTATTTTCCAAAGCAATTTTCACAATTTACACTCCAGCTAGCATTTTACACTCTGTGAGGCACTTTATGATGTGTGCATTCAAGTCTTCCAACTACTTTTTCTATTGGATTATTTGTCTTTCCTCTTTAAATGATATATAAGTTCTTTATATACTGTGGACCTTAAACCTTTGTCAATTATGTGCATAGCAAATATCTTCTCCAAGTTTGAGGTATGCTTTTTTTTTTTTCTTTTTGAGGAAGATTAGCCCTGAGCTAACATCTGCTGCCAATCCTCCTCTTTTTTTCACTGAGGAAGACTAGCCCTGAGCTAACATCTGTGCCTATCTTCCTCTGTTTTATATGTGGGACGCCTGCCACAGCATGGCTTGATAAGCAGTGCATAGGTCCACACCTGGGATCTGAACTGGAGAACCCTGGGCCACTAAAGGGGAGTTCACGAACTTAACCACTACACCACGGGGCTGGCCCCTGTGGTGTGCTTTTTTTGCTTTCTTTATGCTAGTGTCTTTTGATTATAGAAATTCTTACTTTTAATGTTATAATTACTAAAATGTAATAATTTAGTGTTATTATCAATAGTAATTTGTTCATATTATTATTATCATCATCATTTATGGTTTGTGCCTTTTTATCTAGTTTAAGAAATCCTTCCCTAACCCTAGGTTGTAGAGAGAGTCTCTTATATGGTGTTGAATTTAACAAATAAGTATATATGGAATAGTACCTAGCACATTAGAGTAAGTGCTATATAGGTTAGCGATTATTGATATTATTAAATTTTTAGATGCACATTTTTCACAATTTAGCATCTGTGGTAGGCTGAATAGTGCCCCCCCCCCAAAGATATCCAGGTCCTAAACGCCGGAACCTGTGACTGTTACCTCACACGGCTAAAGTTACTTTGCAAATGTAATTAAATTGAGGATTTTGAGATGGTGAGATTTCCCTGGATTATCTGGGTGGGCTAAATGTAATCACAGGTGTCCTTATAAGACAGAGGCAGAGGGACATTTGACTGCAATGACAGAAAGAAGGTAATGTGACAATGGAAGTAGAGAAAAACTTGAAGATGCTATGCTGCTGGCTTTGAAGATGGAGGAAGAGGCCATGAGCTAAGGAATTCAACTCCAGAAGTCAGAAAGGGAAAGCGAATGGATTCTGCCCCACAGCCTCTGGAGGGACCATGGCCCTGCCTACACTTTGGTTTTGACCCATTGAAACTGATTCCAGACTCTAGCTCTAGAAGTGTAAGATAATGTGTGTTGTTTTAAGCCCCACATTTGTGGTCATTGTTATGGTGGCCATAGGAAATAAATACAGCATCTCTTATAATTGATGGAGCTTACACTCCCTGCCAGCCAGGCAGCAGTCGTGGTGTAGTTGTTATTCCCCACGCAGACAGGGACTTGGTTGTTACTCCTGATCTCTTTCCCAGACAACTGTAATCCTTTGACTTTTCAAACAACAGAGTATTTAAAGACTATGTGGAAAACTACTATAAGTCCTGGCTATTGTCTGAAATATTCTGTTGACACATTTTTGTCAATCAAGGAAATGTTGATATCAAAATTTGCAAAATGGGTGCCAGTGGGTTGGAAGAAAATCCTGAAGACAGGATGGGGCACCCTTTAAGGAACAAAGGGTGTGTAGAAAACACAGAATTCAAGACTGTTGCCAAGAACTATTCATAAGATTCAGGCTCTGAATAGGAAAACATCTTGGGAATATTTTAACCAGTTTATTTCCCTCATATTTTCTTTTTTATGCATGCACATAAAATCTACATTTAAATAAGTTTTTAATAGTATAAGATTAAAAATTCTAAGTAATAAGAAAGCATTATCCTATAGTTCAATTGTCAGTATTTTTCCTCTCTTAAAATAGTGATGCATCATAGAATAGTTGACATCTGAGATTCTATGAAATTTATTTTTGTTGTTGTTGTTGTTAACAACCTGTGCCTTTTGTGTCTTGTTTGAGAAGTTCTTTCCCACTCATAGATTGTAAAGATAGTCTCTGATATTGTATTCTAAAAATATTATAGTTTGCCTTTTATGTTTAGATTCCAGATTCACTTAGAATTGATTTTTGTGTATGGTGTAAGTTAGGAGTCGAATTTACTTATTTTTATGTGGATAACTAGGTAAAAGATAGCTATTCTTTTTCCATTGCTCTTTATTACCAGTTCTTTCATCAGTCAAATTTACATTTATTCTTTTCTTTTCTTTTGCTGAGGAAGATTCGCCCTAAGCAAACATCTGTTGCCAATCTTCTTTCTGCTTGAAGAAGATTCACCTTGAGCTAACATCTGTGCCAATCTTTCTCTATTTCGTATGTGGGTTGCTGCCACAACTTGGCTGTGACAAGTGTTGTAGGTATTTGCTTGGGAACTGAACCTGGGTCACCAAAGTGGAGTGTGCTGAACTTAACCACTAGGCCATGGGGCCACCCTCACATTGGCTACATTTTTTTCTCTCTACATCAGTAAGATAACATTTTAATTAGTAGAGATTTATAATAATTGTTTATATTTTGTGTGGCAAGTCCTCCCATCTAGTTTTCCTTCAGAATCTCTTTGTCAATTCTTCCCCCTTCCCAAAACACTTCTAGGATCTTGATTGGAATTGATCAGATCTACAGATCAATTTGGGGAGAACTGGCATCTTCACAACACTGAATCTTACAGTCAATGGGTATGATATAGCCCTCCATTTATTCAGGTCTTCTATAATGTTTTTCAATAAAGTTTTATAATATTCTCCATCAAGAATTTAGATATATTTTTTGTTTAGTTTTTTGTGTTTTTTTGTTGGGTTTATTGCTAGCTACTTCATATTTTTTATGCTACGGTAAGTGAAATCATTTTTTTTAAAATTGCATTTTCTAACTGGCGTATAAAAATTCAACTGATTTTTGTATATTGGCTTTGTATTCAGAAACATTATTTACCTTAATTCTAATATTTTGTGGTATAGTCTTTTGTCTTTTCTATGTTGCTACATCTATATAATCTGACAACAGTGACTGTTTCTTCCTTCTGTTTCTTTTTGTTGTTTTTCTTTCTCAGCTAAGACGTTTAGATCAATGTTGAATAGAAGTGATGATAGTGGCAACCTTTGTCTTGTTCATGAAATTAAAGCAAATCATTTGACTGTTTCACCATGAAATAAGATATTTGATATGGCGTTGTGATAACCAGTCCCCAAGACGGCCCCAAATGATCTTTGCCTGATGACATTCACACCCCACCCCTGAATCAGGCTGACCTGTGTAACAGAATATTGTGAAAATGATGGTGTGTGACTTCTAGGTTATAAAAGATATTGGTGTTTCAACCTTGCTCTTTTTTGGAAGCCAGATGCTGTGTTGGGAGCATACTCAAGCAGCCCTAGGGGAGGGCCAATGTGGCAAAGAGGCCTCTTGCCAGCAAGCAGCATCACTGCCAACTCTATGAGTGAGCCATCTTGGAAGAGGATGCTCCAACCCCAGCCAGGCGTTCAGATGATGGCAGTACTGGCGAGCATTCTTCACTGAAACTGTACGAGAAACCCTAAGCTAGAACCACCCAGCTAAGCTGTCCTGAATTTCTGACGCACAGAAACTATGTGAAAAGACAAATGTTTATTATTGTGTTAAGCCATTAAGCTTTGGGGTGAACTGTTATGTAGTAATAGATAACTAATACAGGGAGTTTTTGTAGAAGATTTGTCAGACTAAGAAAGTCCCCATCTATTCCTAGTTTTATAAGAGATTTTAATTTTTTCCTTTTTCTCCCCAAAGCCCCCCAGTACACAGTTGTGTATTTTTAGCTGTGGGTCCTTCTAGTTGTGGCATGTGGGATGCCGCCTCAGCATGGCTTGACAAGCAGTGCCATGTCCGCACCCAGGATTCAAATCGGTGAAACTCTGGGCCACTGAAGTGGAGCGTGCAAACTTAACCACTTGGCCACAGGACCAGCCCCTATAAGAGATTTTTAAAAATTACAAATTGATGTTGAATTTTATCCATCTAGTGAATGAACATAATATCTTTCTTTAATATGCAAATATAATTAGTTATACTGGTTGATTTTCTAATATTAAACCAAGTTTGCATTTCTAGAATAAACCCATCTTGGTCATAACATATTGTGATTTTTGTACATTATTAGATTTAGTTTTCTAACACTTTATTAGGATTTTTTGCATCTATGTCACTGAGTGAGTGTGACCTGCAATTTTCCTTTCTCATAAAGTCTTTATCAAGTTTTGGTATAAGGATTTCGCTAGCTTCACAAAATTAGTTGGGGAATGGTTTAGCCTTTTCTATACTCTGGATTGGTTTATATAAAATGGAATTGTTTGGCCCTTGAAATGTGCATTAGGACTCACTGGTGAAACAATCTGGACCTGATTTCTTTGTGGGAATATTTTAAGATATTGGGTTTTTTTGTTTTTGTTTCATGAGGAAGATTGACCGTGAGCTGACACCTGTTGCCAATCTTCCTCTTTTTGCTTGAGGAAGAGCGGCCCTGAGCTAACATCTGTACCAATCTTCCTCTGCTTTGTCTGTGGGATGCTGCCACAGCATGGCTTGATGAGCGGTGTGTAGGTCCATGTCCAGGATCCAAACCCATGAACCCCAGGCTGCTGAAGTGGCGTGTGCAACCTTAACCACTATGCCACCTGGCCAGCCCCTTAAATTATTGTTTTAATGACTTAATGGCTATAGGATTATTCAGGGTTTTTATTTACCTTTGAGTCAGTCTTAGTAAATCACATTTTTTTCTGGCAACTGGTTCATTTCATGCAAGTTTCCAAATCTGTTGATATACATTTTTTCATAATTTGTGCTTATTATATATTTAATCTATCATATTTATAGTGTTCTCATTTTTATAACTATTACTATTTGGATCCCCTTCTATCTCTTTTCTTGATCAATCTTGCCAGAGGTTTTTTTTTTTTTTGCTGAGGAAGTTTAGCCCTGAGCTGACTACTGCCAATCCTCCTCTTTTTTCTGAGGAAGACTGGCCCTGAGCTAACATTCATGCCCATCTTCCTCTACTTTATATGTGGGAGGCCTGCCACAGCATGGCTGATGAATGGTGTAGGTCTGCATCCAGGATGCAAACCCACGAATCTGGGCCAACAAAGCACAGCATGCTGAAATTAACCACTATGCCATGGGGCCAGCCCTGAGGTTTTTTAATTCTAATAGTTTTTTCTAAAAATCAAATTTTAGTTTTGTTAATCCTCTCTGCTGTATGATTTTCTTAAGTTAAAGTGCTAAGAATTTAGAACAGTGTCCAGCACATAGAAAGTGTAAATGTATGTAAAGTATTCTTTTCTGATTTTTTCTTTACTATTTCTTTCCTTTTACTTTCTTTGGATTTATTATGTTTTCCTTTCTCTAACTTCTTAAGTCGCAAGCCATTTTGTTCTTACTTTTGGATCGCTTGCTCTGGGGGAAGCCAACTGCCATGTGGGGGGCACACTCAAGCATCCCTATAGTGATCATCTTCTCTTCAAAAGCGTTTAAGGTTATGACTTCCCTTCTAAGTACTGCTTTAGCTGTATCACATATGTGGTATATTTATGTCACTCAGTTCTAAGTATTTTTTAATTCTTAGAGAATATATACTTTGTAATGTTGTATATCTTCCAGATGTGTCCATTAGGTAAAATTGTGAATTATGTTGTTCAGAATTGTTAAACCTTCCTGACAAATTGATTTTCTTTATCTCAAGTAGGACTTTTCGTCTTTAAGTTTATTTTGTCTGACGTTAGTATAGCTAAGCAAATTGCTGTTGTTGTTAGTGTCTGCCTGGCATATCTTTTTCCATCATTCTACTTTAAAATTTTCTGTGTCACTGTGTTTTATGTCTCTCTCGTAAACCTTATATAGATAGACTTACTTTTAATCAATCTGTCTTTACTTTAAATGTAATCCGTTTACATTTATTGTGATTTCTGACATAGTTGAATTTCCTGCTGCCATTTTTCTGGGTGATTTCTATTTGTCCCACCTCCCCTCTATGTATCTTTTTCTATCTTTCCCTGTCTTCTTTTAAAGTGATTGAATATTTTTTTCATTCCTTATTTCCCTCTAGTAAGTTGGAAGTTATATGCTCTCTATGCTTTTAGTGTTTACTCGTGAAATTTTATTATCCATACCCAACTTTTCAAAGTCCAAAGTTAATCAGTGTCTTTACTCCACTCTAAACAATAAAAGACCTGTAGAAAACTTTGACTCCAATTATCTTCCTCCCAATTTATATGCTATTATTGTCATGCACTTTAATTCTATCTGGTTTTACCTAAACTCCACAAGACATTATCATTATAGTTTCATCTAGTCATTGCTTTTTTGGATTCACCCACATATCTACCACTTTCTTGGCTAATTATTTTATCTGTGATCTCAAGAAATAGATCATTTCCTCTACCTTAATTACAACATTTAGTGTGGTGTGGTGGCAAACTCTCTCAGTTTTTGTTTGAAATGTTTTTATTTCATTCTTGTTTTTGAAAGACAGTTTTACTGACTGTATCATTCTAGGTTTATAGTTATTTTATTTGGTAATATTAAAGATATTATTGTTTTCTGGATTCCATTGTTCCTACTGAAATGTCAGCTTAAAGTCTAATAATTGTAACTTTGAAAGTAGTGACTTTCTTTCTGTTTGCTATTAAGATATTATTTTTGCTTTGAGCGTTCTGCAGGTCCACTATGCTGTTTCTAAGGGTGGGTTTTTTTTTTTTTTTTACTTAACCTTCTAGTGATTTGTTGTTTCCTGAATCTGTGGTTTGATGCTTTTTATTAGTTCTAGAAAATTCTCAGCCATTTTTCTCTTCAAATATTGCATCTGGCCCATTCTCTCTCTCCTCTTCTTCTAGAATTATGATTGAGTCCATGTTAGTACTTTTTCACTGTACCCTCCCTTACCTCTCTTATCTTTCTTGTAGCTTTGTTTTCTGAACTGGATTTTGGGTAATTTCTTCACATTTTGTCTTCCAGTTCACTGACTGTCTTTCTTGGCTTCCAGTTTGCTTTTAAACTTATTCATTACATTTTAAATTTAAATTATTATATTTTTCATTTCAATAAATTCTATCTACTTATTTTACAATCTTTACTGTGATTGTTGTAGTCTCTTGAGCCTTACCCACCTTTTTTATTTCTTCTTTTATTTTTTAAAGTATATTAAAATATTTATTTTGAATTCTGTGATTGATAACCCAAATATCTAAACTCTCTGAATGGAGTTGAAAGTCTGTTTCTCATTCTGTTTTTTCTTTCTGGCTCTCATTCATAATACTTTGTTTTCTTATGTGTTTGATGATTTTTTACTGTGAGCTTATATTTCTTAGAAGTGTGTGTTTAGGAATTCTTTGAGGCCTAGTGAAAAGTGGGTCCTCCATAAAAGGATTTAGTTTTGCTTTTGTCAGGCATCTAGGAAACTTTCCAACACAGAAACTTTGAAATAAAGTTTTCATTTTAGGTTTGCTGGACTACCTGACTCTCGTGAATTCAGACTGTGAATCTATGAAATTCTCAGGGGAATTTTTCCATTTCTATGGTGTGAGACAGGAAAAATTTTCTTTCAGTCTGGAAAAAGGGCATCAATTTTTGTTTCTAGTTTACTTTTATGTGGAAGGTATAATCTTTTGGTAGCCCTGGCTTTACGAAGGAAAGAGAGCTTTCTTGTTAGACTTCCCACCTTGGGAGGGCCCCAGGCCATGTATTCTTCAATAACCCATTAAACCCTGAAAAACAAAATTCAAGTTTGTTTAAGTTTGTCAAATGCCTTCAGAGGAAAATCTGGCTGTATGCTCAACTTACCCTTTTGAGTTATTGCTTTCACCTATTTAACTATTGTTTTGGCCTCAGAGTGTTCCTTATTATCTTGTCAGCTCATCAAATTCATTCAAAAAGATTTTTTCAAAAATATTTTATCCAGGAGCTGGCCCCGTGGCTGAGTGGTTAAGTTCGCACGCTCCGCTGCAGGCGGCCCAGTGTTTCGTTGGTTCGAATCCTGGGCGCGGACATGGCACTGCTCATCAAACCACACTGAGGCAGCGTCCCACATGCCACAGCTAGAAGGACCCACAACGAAGAATATACAACTATGTACGGGGGTGCTTTGGGGAGAAAAAGGAAAAGAAAAATTTTTTTTTAAAATTTTATCCAGGATCCAGCCCCGTGGCTGAGTGGTTAAGTTCACATGCTCCGCTTCGATGGCCCAGGGTTTTACCAGTTTGAATCCTGGGTGCAAACATGGCACTGCTTGTCAGACCACGTTGAGGTGGCGTCCCACATGCCACAACTAGAAGGATCCACAACTAAAATATACAACTATGTACTGGGGGGCTTTGGGGACAAAAAGGAAAAAATAAAATCTTTAAAATATATATATATATTTTATATATATATATATTTTATCCAGCATATTTAGATTTTTTTCAATGTAAGAGTTGCTCAGGATATTAGTCTGCCATGCTAATAGAAGTGGAAGTTCTGGATCAAGCTTCTTCATTGTATTATGCAAATTTTTTGTTCTTCTGTGCGTGAGTTTATTATTCCTTTATTTTTAAAATAGATTTTCTATTTTACAACAGTTTTGGATTTACATAAAAAAATGATTATTTAGAGGGTTCTCATACACCCCCACACTTAGTTTTCTCTATTATTATTATCATCTTACATTAGTGTGGTTTATATTACATTTGTTACAATTAACCAATCAATACTGACATATTATTATTAGCTAAAGTTTACACATTATTCATATTTCCTTAGTTTTTACCTAATGTCTTTTTTCTGTTCCACAATCCCATTCAGGATACCACATTATGTTTAGTCATCATGTCTCCTTAGGCTTCTCTTGGCTGTAATAGTTTCTTAGACTTTCCTTGTTTTTGATGACCTTGAGAAGTATTGGTCAGGATTTTATATAATGTCGCTCATGTGGCAATCATCTGATATTTTTCTCATCATCAGACTGGAGTTGTGGGTTTTGGGAAGAAGACCACAGAGATAAAGTGCCATTTTCATCACATATTAAGAATACATACTATTAATGTAACTCATCACTGTTGGTGTCGACCTTGACCACCTGGCTGAGGTACTGTTTGCTGGTAGTATTTGTGTTCAACTGTAAGGTTACTCTGTTTTTCCCCCTTTCCGTGGTACAATCTTTGGAAAGAAGTCACTATGTGCAGCCCATATTTAAGGAGCGGGGAGCTATCTTTCACTTCCTCGAGGGTGGAGTAGCTACATAAATTATTCGAGATTCTTCTAGATGGGAGATTTGTCTCCTTTCACTTATTTATTTATTCATTTCATTTATTCATTTCATCTATTCATTTATTTGTTTCATATTTTATTTATATCAGTAAGACTCATAGATATTTATTTTATACCTTGAGTTATAATTCACTATGGCTTTGTTTATTTTCTTGTTCAAATTGTTCCAGCTTTGGCAGTTGAACCTCTCTCAGTTGGCTCTTGTGTCCCTTTGGCACGCCTCCGTCACGTGGGTCTATTGTTGTTTATGGCTTTTGTTTTTGTTCTTGAGCACTTCCTTACTTTCTGGCAGTACAAAATGTTCCAGGCTTAATGTTGTACATTTCCTGCCCTAGTCTTAGGATCAGCCATTTCTCTAAGGGTCCCTCGTTCTTTTTACTGGAGGATGGGTACTAGAACAAAGATCTGGGCGCTGAGTGTGCTCGCTGCTGTTGGAGTCTCATTGCTTCTAGGCCCTCTCAGCTTATAGAATAAGGAAACATATGTGTGTATACTGACCCACGTATACATACATATCTATAAATATTTAATGCATTTAACCACCTGTATCTATATTAAGCTAGACATGAATTCATACTGCTGCTATGTATTCTTAACTTACTTAGTCTATGAATTTCTTAGAGAAGTATGTTAAAGTCTCTCATAACGATCATGCAGTTTTTAATTTTTCCTTGCATTTCTGTCTTTTTTTCTTCATAAATTCTGAAGCTGTGAGTTATGTGCATAAAATTTTGTGATAGTCATATCTTCTTAATGATTTGAACTTCTATTAATGTGAAATATCTCTTTCTATCTCATTTAATGTTTTTAGCCTTAAAATCTATTTTCACCTTATATTAGTACATTTCAAATTTCTTTTTTTAGTGACCATATGCTTGGTATTTTTTTTCTTATTTCTGTTTTCCTATTTTTTTTCATCTTTTTTTAGGCATGTATATTGTGAATAGTATTTGGCTATGAATTAGAGTTTTTATTTTTAACATGATCTGAAAGTCTTTCATTTCATATAGGGATTTAATTCACTCACTTTTTTTGTCATTACTGATATGTTTAGATGTATCCACCTACCTTATGTTATCTCATCCACTTATGAATTCTTGTTGTATTATCATCATCATCATTATCACTCCTTTCATAAGTTGGCTCCATGTTTCCTCTTTAGTTGTTTAGAAGTTATGTATCTTAATCCTATTCTTTAGTGATTACTTTTTTTTCCTGCTTTTTCTCCCCAAGTCCCCCCAGTATATAGTTGTATATTTTCGTTGTGAGTCCTTCTAGTTGTGACATGTGGGATGCTGCCTCAGCATGGCCTAATGAGCGGTGCCATGTCCTCACCCAGGATCCAAACCGGCGAAACCCTGGGCCGCCAAAGCAGAGTGCGCGAACTTCATCACTCGGCCACAGGGGCAGCCCCTTTAGTGATTACTCTTAAATTTTAAACTGGTATATTTAATTTATACTTTTCTATTGACAGCTAAGGTTAATAAGTATCTGTATCCTTTCCCCAAACAAGATAATAACCTTAGCGTGTTTTTATTTCCCTCCCCACGTCAACCATCTCTCTGTACTCTTGGCTGTTTGTTTTTTTTTTTTTTCAGAATGTTCTTTTTTTTTAATTTAATTTAATTTTTTTTTGAGGAAGATCAGCCCTGAGCTAACATCTGCTTCCAATCCTCCTCTTTTTGCTGAGGAAGACTGGCCCTGAGCTAACATCCGTGCCCATCTTCCTCTACTTTATATGTGGGACGCCTGCCACAGCATGGCGTGCCAAACAGTGCCACATCCTCACCCCGGATCTAAACCACCGAACCCTGGGCCACCAAAGTGGAATGTGTGAACTTAACTGCTGCGCTACTGGGCTGGACCTTAGCTGTTTTTTATCTTTGCAAATCACCCTAACAGTTCTCACAGATTAGTGATACTCTTTCTTCTTTCCTAATGCTAACATGGATTTATTCTCTCTCCCCACCACCATCGCTTTATGAGGTTTTACAAGTGTCAGCTTTAATTCTTGCAAATTAAGTTGGGACTCGTGCTATATCTTTAGGTGAGTACTGTTCTCTCTCAATAGACTATGTGTCTAACTTTTTGTCTTGCTCTTATACGCTAGGATAGGGTATTCACCCTTTGTGTCTTCCGCTTACTTCCCAGTAGGATTGTCATTCACCCGTAGACTGTGAGAAAATTGGTGAACACACCTCAAGAGATGATGGTTTTTCGTTTGCTCATCATGTCTTCTGTTCATCTCTGACCATATCCTGGAACTGATATTTCTATGTTCATTTGTCTACATTTACTCAGGGACTTATGAGTAGCTCTTGTGCTGAACACTTTTGGTTGCCTTTTTTCCCATATGCGAGTTTACCTGGTCCCAGAGAGCTACACAAGCACAGATGGCTGCTGCCATCATCACACCTGGTGTCTCAATATACTCTGATCCACCAGCTATCCTGAATTAAGTGTGAAAAAGTCCTTTAGTTCAGACAAGACCAAGTCCTTAAATAGTAAGAAAATAAACAGAAAAACTTAAAAAAAATTAGAGGAGTTAAAACATAAAATCTGAAACCGCAAAAATAATTTAGAGAACATAGAATTCGTAGTAGTAACTAACACGTCTTGAGCAATTCCTATAATCCGATAGAGGGGCACACGTGAGTTAAATTGTCTAATTCTCACAGCTCCACGAGGGAGGCAGGATTCTCGTTGCACTCGCTTCCAGGTGAAGAAGCTGAGGCTTAGAACGGCAAGGTCAGGTGCCCAGGTTTACACAGTGGGTAAGTGGCAAGCCAGGATTTGAACCTAGGTGTGCCTGACTCCAGAGCTTGTCATTTTAACCTCAGTGCCTATACTGTCTAACTAAACCAAATGCCACTCACAGAGAGCCTTGGCCAGTGCCGTTTAGAGGACCCGCAGTTCTGTTTACTTTGTCCTCATCTCAGCTTTGAGGAGATTTACCCCCCCAGTCCACTTTTAGTCTTAATAACTTCTCACCAAAGTGGGCTTTAACTGCTATTCTTTCAACTTTCCTCTGGGTCGTCGGAATTTCAGACCTTGTGCCTGTAACATGCTTTGCATGGAGTGGCCAAAACACAGGTGGGTCAGTCATGTTCAGGAGCTTTTCTAGGAGCTGCACCCTTTAGCTCTTTCATAATTTCTTCTTGTTTGAACCTAGAGATTCTTGAGAAAGTCCAAGCATTTTCACCAAAGGCTGTTATGAAAACACGTGTGGAACCTATAGAAAAAGAGAGGAAGGCAGAGGTGGGGTGATGTAAGGCTTACTCTAAGGTAAGTACTTATAAGCTGACGTTTCCTTCTGTAAGCATTATTTCAAGCCGTAATATTTGTGTTCAATATTGGGCTCACAAATGAAACGAGTCAGAGAAGCTCAACAAGGATCAGAAGAGCACAATACTATTAGGAAGTGTGGGAAATAGAACCAGTGTTAAGAGAGCCTAGTAACAATTTATCACCAACTATAAAAAGGCAATTTAACGATTCCATTGAGGACCAAATGAGAAGAGACAGCAATTGCTTTAGGAAAGATTTTGGCTGGATGTTAGGAGGACTCTTCTGACAACTAAAAGTTATTGGATGCTAGAATTCATTTTCAGAAAAATGGTGGAATCTTCTCTGGAGATACTTAAGGAGAGAACAGGCTGTTCTCCTTTCAGACTGCTTAAAGGTAGTTCATTCATTCATTCAACACATATTTAACGAGTGTCTGTGATATGCTAGACGGTCTTCTATTCACAAAGGATACAGCTGTGAGGAAGACAGAAACTAACTCTTGTCGTCATGAAACTTACATTACAGAGGTGGTGGTGAAAATAGATAAATGAATAAATGACAAAATAATTTCAGATACCACATGCCAAGAAACAGGATAATAGGAAGTGACTAGAGGCCTACAATCTAAAGATTGTATGCTCATGGAAGGCATTTACGAGAAGATGATATGTGAGATAGACCTGAAAGATAGGAAGGGGCCATCTGGATAGCTATAGGGAAGAGCATTCCAGTGAAAGGAGCAGTACATGCAAAGGGCCAAATTAGGAACAAGGAACAAGTTAGGCAGGTTTCCAGAACCGAAAATAGACTTACATGGCTGAAGCGTAGTGAGCAAAGAGGGAAGAGTAGTTGGAGAAAATCAAAGGGTAGAATAAATTAGATCCGAGAGAGGCTTCGAGATGTTGGGATTTTCTCCTAAGAGCAATGGGAAGCCATAAGAGGGTTTGAAGCAGGAAAATATCATGGTATGTTTTATATTTTAGAAAAATGTATTCTGGTTGCTGTGTGGAGATGCATTAGCAGGGGGTGGAATAGAAGCGGGGAGAACCGTTTAGGAGGCTACTGTGGTGGTCCCGGTGAGAGATGCCAGTGGTTCGGCCAAGGGTGGTAGCAGTGGATATAAAGACAAGAGGACAGATCAGAAGATTTTCTCCAGTACTTTGGTCCTATGATTTTCCGAAGAAATTATATTTCTATTGTTTCCAAAAGAAAAATAATGCAGACATGCAAAAGTCATGAACATTTCATTTTTGGTGCCTATGATTTCACAATGACTTTACACTTAAACGTTGTTTGGGATAGGAAAGGCATTCTTTGAAATGAGAACACTAATGAAATCAGTGTCATGCTGGTGCTATGGAATGGCCTTGATGGAGATGCACTCTCTGCTTTGTACACCGATAATGGCTCCTTTCTCCTTGTGGATTCCCTGAAGTCACACCATGCTTATGGGATATAAGGCTAGAAAGATAAGTTACAACAGATCAGGCAGAGCCTTGTGAGAGGCTAAGGACACCATGTTTTATTTTGTAGGTCGAGTCATTGAAGGTTTTTCTGAACAGAGGAATCACATGATTAAAAATTTTTATTAAAAAATGTTAATTTGGAGAAAATGGATCAAAGAGGAGAGCTCCTGGAAACAGGGAAATCATGAGACTCTTGCAATTGTCCAGGTAAGAAGTAACAAGTATTTAGACTAGAATAGAGATAAAGGAATTGGAAAGAAAGGGACTGATGAAGTGAGAAACATTTTGGAGGCTGACTCAACCGACAGAATTTACAGATGGAACTGATGGAGTTAGTAAGTGGAGTAGAAGAAATAGTCAAAGGTTGTTTCTGAGATTTCAAATCTGGATGACTGGGATGCTGTCAAGAGAAAGTGGAATACAGAAGAGGAGATGGTTCAGGGCAAGAGGAAAGAGGATAGATCTGTTGCACAATAATGTGAATATACTTAACGCTGCTGAACTGTACACTTAAAAATGGTTAAAATTTTATTTTATGAGTTTTTTACCACAATTTTTTAAAAAAAGAAATAGGATACAGGAGGGTAATAAAGGCAAGCTAATCTGTATCAGCGACAGCAATCTGCTAAAGGACAGGCTGGAGAGAAGGATGCCTTAGTTTGGTGAATTGTAGGGCAAGTCAAGGAGACAGACGGCAACCATTCAGCTTAAGTCTGCAAGAATGAAACGATGTCTAGCGACCACATGAGCCTCAAAGCCAGCCCTCCAAGAAACTCTCTGGGATTTTATTTTTCTCTGGACTCCTGAAGAAGTATGTTTCATATTTTTAAAAAATGAGTACCAAGTCATACACAAAATTGTTCCCACCCATCTGCTTATACCTCTGCTAATGTGCTAGGAGGGGAGTGATGAAATTGCACCTCACCGATGGCTCTAAAAGGCTTCCTGCCTGAGACCATTGTCTTTACTGTTTACCCACCTAGGTTTCCCGAGCACCAGCTGGAAGGGTTCCCTGTGCGGGTGTTTTATTGGGGCGTTTGCCACCAGGCACGATTATCTGTTCGTCATCAGTCATTCCCTACTCTCTCTTTTTTTTTTTTTTTCACCTTTATTGAGGCATAATTGACAAATAAAATTGTAATATATTTAAACTGTGCATTCTGATGATTTGATATATGTATACATTGTGAAAGGCTTCCTCCCATTTAGTTAACTAAAACATCCATCGCCTCGAACACATATTTATCATTTTTTCTTTCTTTGGTGAGAACATTTAAGTTCTACTCTCTGGCAAATTTCAATTATACAATACAGTGTTGTCAACTTCCACCCCTCCACAGCTTCCCATCCCATTTCCAAACAACCACTGATCTGGCTTCTATCACTATAGATTAATTTGGACTTTCTAGAATTTTATATAAATGGAACCACACAGTATGTACTCTTTTTGTCTGGGTTATTTCATTCAGTATAATGTTTTTTGAGATTCTTCCAAGTTGTTCATTTATCAACGGTTCATTTCTTTTTATTGAGGAGTAGTATTCCATTGTATGAATTTCGTTTGCCCATTTACCTGTTGATGGTCTTATGGATTGTTTCCAGTTTTTAGCCATTACAAAAGGAGATGCTATGAACATTTGGTACAAGTCTTTGAATGGACATATCCTTTCATTTATTTTGGGTAAACATTTAGAAATGGAGTGGCTAATTAATAGTGGATGTGTGCATAACACTTTAAGAAATTGCAAGCACATAGCAATGGAGATTGGATTGGTGGTTACCATAGGGGAAGTGGGGGGGAGGGCAAAAGGGGTGATTAGGCTCACATGTGAGGGGATGGACTATAATTAGTTTTTGTGTGGTGAACATGATGTAATCTACACAGAATTTGAAATATATTACGATGTATATCCAAAAGCTATATAATGTTATAATCCAATGTTACTGCAATTAAAAAAAGAAATTACAAACTTTTCCAAAATGATTATATTATTTTACGTTTCTATCAGCAGTGTAACATTTTACATTTCTTGCGGCCGTCTGGAACACCAACAACACCAAATGCTGATGCAGACGTGGCGCAACAGGAGCTCTCATTCATCGCTGGTGGGAATGCAAAGTGGCACAGCCACTTTGAAGACAATTTAGCAGTTTCTTACAAAACTAAACGTACTCTACCATACGATCCAGCAATCATGCTCCTTGGTATACCCAAAGGAGTTGAAAACTTATGTCCACACAAAAACCTGCACACAGATCTTTATAGCAGCTTTACTCATAATTGCCAAAACTTGGAAGCAACCAAGATGTCCTTCACTAGGCAAACGGATAAATAAACTGTGATACATCCATACGGTGAAATAGTATTCAGTGTTAAAAAGAAATGAGCTATCAAGCCATGAAAAGACATGGAGGAAGCTTAAATGAATATTATTAATTGAAAGAAGCCTATCCAAAAAGGTTACATACTGTATGCTTCTGACTATATGACATTCTGGAAAAGGCAAAACCAGAGATTAAAATCAGTGGTTGCCAAGGCTTAGGAGGGAGGGATGAATAGATGGAGCATAGAGGATTTTTAGGGCAGTGAAACCACTCTACACATTACCATAATGATGGACACATGTCATTGTACATTTGTCCAAACCCGCAGAATGTACAACCCTCAGAATGAACCCTCCTGTAAAGAATGGACTTTGAGTGATTATGATGTGTCAATGTATGGTCATCAGTTGTGACAAATGTACCACTCTGGTGGGGGATGTTGATAATGGGAGACACTATGCATGTGTGGGCACAGGGGCTATGTGAGAACTCTCTATACCTTCCTTGTAATTTTGTTGTGAACCTAAAACCGCTCTCAAAAAATTGTCTTTAAAAAAATCATTTTTAAAAAAGCTAGAAGACAGCCCATCCTGGGGTTAGAAATAGACATGGGCAGAGAGAGATTTCCCACAAGGCTAAATTAGGGTCCCTTGAATTGCCGTATGTTTTTTTAAAAATTTACAAAAATAAGACATTTTGTATTCTTTTTCTTAAGGAGGACTCCCCAAATTGTGTACATTATAGGACCCATAAAATCTGCATCCATCTGAGATGTATAGGATCCATGTTACTCTCTTCATCCTGAGCGTTCTTTTTGAAAATAGCTAAAATAGACCTTTCCCAGGAAAGAGGGATGTGGGTTCTAATCAGTGAAGAACTCCAAGATCATTGAGTGAACTTTTAATCTTGTACTAAAAAGTTTAAACATTTTTCTTCCCAATATAGTCGAGATTTCTCCCAACAATGAGAGTATAGACCTCTCATTATCTGTTAGTTGGGATGTTCTTATTTTATCTTCAATATTTGCATTTTTCTCTTTAATCTCATTTATTTCTTTTGGTTTTAAAATTTTCCCTCTTTTTTTTAAAGATTTTATTTTATTTTTTCCTTTTTCTCCCCAAAGATTCCCGGTACATAGTTGAATATTCTTTGTTGTGGGTCCTTCTAGTTGTGGCATGTGGGATGCTGCCTCAGCGTGGTTTGATGAGCAGTGCCATGCCCGCGCCCAGGATTCGAACCAACGAAACACTGGGCCACCTGCAGCAGAATGCACGAACTTAACCACTCCGCCACGGGGCCAGCCCCAAAATTTTCCCTCTTTTTCCCCTTCTATTTCTCTTGAGGCATTACCTGTTGTGTTTATTTAGTCTTTATTCTGAATTTTTAAAATTTTATTTTTGAATTTTTTCAAAAATCTCTGAATTTTTTCTTTTATTTCTAACTCTTTCATGAGTTCTGTCACTTTATTTCTGAGTTTTTCTATTTCTGATTTCTACTATTCTTTTATGCCTTATATCATTTGAAAATGTTTTTTCAGTTTGTCCTGAAGCAGAGTATAATGGTTTTAATCTGTTTGTGGAATGCTTTAATTGTCTGTAAAAACGTTACTCTGCTTCTCAGTCTCTTTTTCCTTATAATACGTTTTATTGGATTGAACCTTGATACTTTTCTGTTACTTATTTTTATGTAATGTTGGTTTTCCTGAAACTTTAGGAGATGTGAGAGTAGTGTTTAAAAATACGGTGGCTTGCTTTCTGCAATTTCCCGATATTGTTCTCTTCCCTCACTTATCTGGACCACCTCTTCCTTTGCCTCTATTATCCCAATCCTGCTTAATTTTGATCCTACGCCCAGAGGCTTCTTCTCAGTGTGTGGCCACATCCTGGAACGGAGCCCTGGCTGATCAGTTTCCAGAGTGTATAAGGGCTAGATTGTGCTGGCCACTTCAGACTGTACCGTGGGCCCCGGGCACTCAGCCACTGAGAGGATTAGGCGAAACTCCTCCAGTTTTACTTCTTGTTCTCAGATTAACTCTTCTCACTTTCCTCTTGGCTCCTTTGGGGTTTTCCAGTTTGCAGTTCTGTCAGGAGTCCTGCCTCTTCCTCTGCTTTCTCCCGCACAGATGCTGCAAGTATGTAGCCGTGATTTGCTCTCACCTGCTTGTATTGGGCTTCGTTGGGATATCTTGTCATCTGGTTTTGCAAAATGTAGTCCCTGGATTTTGATTTTGCTATCTGTTGCTCTCTCAGTTTTTATGTGGGGATTTGGAGAGATTAGATAACTATGCCATCACCACTGTCATTTATCTAATATCTGTATTTTATTTTTGAAAAAAATGTATAAAAATGATACATTCTCGTTGTTTAAAAAAATTCAGATAGCTAAGATAAAAAGGAAAATCCCCAGTCCCATCCTCCAGAGATTTACTTTTAAGAGCCAGGTATATATCTTTCTCAACATTTTTCTACCTTTCCCTATATATTTAATTTTTTTCTATCACTTTACTATCTACATTTTTCCTGCAATTTGGTTTTTCCACTTAATAATATATTGGGGACATCTTTAAGGACTAATAGTCTGATAGTTCTTGTTATGGATCACCACTACCAGGTGGATAGTTCTCTCAGGAAGGATAGAAACTCCTTCTAGTTGCTTTGAAAATAAACATTTAAATAAGGTTAAGGCCCATGACAAAATGATTGATGGTATTTGTCTGCAGTTTGAGAGGTCTTGGTACTCAGGACCACTGGGCAAAGACCTCCTCCGTGAATGCCGGGCTGCTTTGCACTAAGAAAATTCCATTCGAGATAACAATCCAGGCTGACGTAACCCTCTGAGCTGGGTGTTCTCAATGCCGTTCTTCCTTTTCTCCAACTGGGTATGAGATTCATATGAGATTGGGTTGGTATGAGATTGGCCAAAGAAGAAGAAGACTGTTGACTTCCTCTTATGAGGCTGGGACATGGCACGGTAACCAGGGCATTCCCAAAGCGAGGCTGTACTCTGCTACTGATCAGTAACATTGATCAAGTCATTTCACCTCTCTGGACTCAAGACAAACTTTATTTGTCTATCAAGGTGGTTCAAAATGCATTATAATTTAAATTTAAAAAGAAAAGAAGATATGTAGGTCGTGCATTGTCCAGTTTCACTTGGTAAGTATCACTCTGTTTTTATCTTCTGTCCCGCCCCTTCATACATGTGCATGATCTGCTTGGCCGTTGAAAGCTTCTGAGGTTGATACCCTGGGACTGGGTAATTTTTCAGGCCATGTTTCTTAACGTGTGATGTAGGGGTTTGTTAAAGTGAAAGTTCCTGAATTTTACTTAATCGGAATCCTGCAGAGCAGCCTAGGAAACTGCATCTTCAGTTTGTGCTCCTGACGATTCTATTGTTCACCCAAGTTTGAAAATGCCTGCTGAGGTAAGTTCCAACTATATCATTCCAACATTACACAGAGAGAGAATGGAGGGGAAGAGAATTAAGGACCGATAAGTATATTTATTTTCTCCACCTGCTGCGGTTCTGGGGCGAGAAGGACTTCCTTCTTTACGGATCATCGGAGGCAAGGCAAAGCTGTTCTCCGCAAAGCAGGGCCGTAGGACACAGGCAGACTGTGTACATAGAGAGTCATCAGATTACGTGGGTGCTTGAGAGAAGTTCTAGAAATCGAGGTAGGAGAAAAAGAGACAAGGCTAATGCTACTCCTATTAATAAATGACATCTATTGATCATCAGGTGCCAGGCAGAGTGCTAAGGACTTTATCTCATTTGTACCTTATGATAACCTTCAGAGGCAGGTATGATTATCTTCTATTATAAATAAAGGTTCAGAAAGGTTTGGTAACTTTTTTAATGTCCCATAATTGATGAGTTGTTGAGTTGGGATTCAAGCCTAGCTCTGAGCGATGTCGAAGATTGCCAGATCCCCATGTTCCCCAACTAGGGTGATGAGTACACGGAAGGGAGACAGCGGGGTCTGCTACTGCGGAATTCCAAATCTGTTGGGTCACAAAGTCTTTTCCCAAAATGGACAGGAGAAAACACTGAACAGAGGTCTGTTAAATAAGCTCCTAAAGGATATAGATGGGCTTACTCAATAAAATGTGCTATTTCCTAGAGAACAGAATAAATTCTCACTACGTTCACTGTTATGGAATTGAGAAATGGAAGTTGATTTTGCCAAGTCCTGCAAGGACTCAGTCCCCTTAAAATATTTCTTTTTTCCTTCCAAATCTTGTAGAAGCAAAATGCCAATGATCTTCAGGAGAGCTTTTTTAAAAGATAGATAACTGAGTCTCTCCCTAAATTTACAAATCAGAGTTTCCTGGGAGTGGAATCTGGGAATCTGTATCTAAAAGAGTTTCCCTGGTGATTCTGTTGGTCAGCCAGGCTTGAGAACGATTGGATTAAATGATCCCAAATGAATTACTTGGCCTAGGGGGATAACTTCCCTAATGGAAATGGGTCTGATTTGGGGAGCTTAGGGAAGCCCTATCTGGCAGAAAATCCAGCTTTCTTCCTTAACTTCTCCCTCCTTCTAATTCCCTTGCGCCCCCTCCCTATACCGTCCCCTCTCTGTCACCGTGGACACAGTGACATCCCGTCCTAACTGGTTGTAAAAATAACATTTAGAACAGCAGCGCCACATTGTGGAGAGAAACAGTGTAGAGCTACAAAAAGCCCAGGACGGGTTCCTGACAGATCACCGGGGCTGCAGTGGCTGCTTTGTCCTGCAGAGTGCGCCACTTCCTTACATTTATAGGTTGAGGCAGCAGCTGCCTGATACTTGGATGATCTCAGTAAACAGCAAAAACCTCTATGTTGTGAAACTAGAATAAACTGGGGAAGACACTAAGTGCTTAGGCGTGCACAAGCCTTCTGCTGAGGGTAAAAGCCAATCCTTATGACAGTCTTGGTCAGGGTAAGACTACGGAGGTCCCCAGATCAAGGTGTGACTTTACAAAGACGTATCTAGCTGGGGTAGTAGCTGCCCTCAGGAAAGTCTTGGAGTTACTTTTTTATATGGTACTCATGAGTCAGGTGTTAATTCATAGATCTGGCCTCTTGTGTGCTGTTATTTCTACCCAATGACCCATTGGTTTATGTTGGTGGAGCAGGTTGCGTCACTGTAGTGTTGTGATTATACATCTTTGGATTGATTCCCACCTGGCTAAGTATCTCTCTGTCTCTGTCTCTCTCTCTGACACATATACACACACATGTACACTCTCATACTCACACTTTTCTGATATTTCTTCCTGGACACCTTTTTCAATGGCCTGATCACACTTAGTGATCCAGCTAAATTAATACAGCTAGAAAGAAGAGGTATTAAAATTTACATAAACCCACCAGTTTGCCTGGTTGCATTCTCTTCTTGTTTTCTGATAGTTGCACATAGGCCCCAAAACTGGGAGGTGGCACTGAGAAGGGTGCATACACTTCAGATTTGCATAAGATTTCCTGGCAGACGGTTGCATGGCTTTGCTTCTCAGCTTTTTTTTTTTTTAAGTTTGGCACCTGAGCTAACAGCTGTTGCCAATCTTTTTTTTTTTTTTTGCTTTATCTCCCCAAATTCCCCCTGGTACATAGTTGTATATCTTAGTTGCAGGTCCTTCTAGTTGTGGCATATGGGACGCCACCTCAATGTGGCCTGATGAGCGGTGCCATGTCCCCGCCCAGGATCCAAACCAGCGAAACCCTGGGCCACCACAGCGGAGCGCGCGAACTTAACCACTCGGCCACGGGGCCAGCCCCTGCTTCTCAGCTTTGAGTTTTCTAGCTGCCTGGTTTTCTGAACTCTAGAGTCACCCTGGTCATCAGGATCACATGGTAGTGTGATGGTTTTCTCATGGTTTTGTTTGCTCTGCTGTTTGCCGTCTCGCTAAGTATCCTGTAAACCCTTTCTTTGCAGGCTCCAAACCTGGAGGCCTCTTACATCACTCCAACACTCACCTTGCACATTGTTGGACGTGCACCGCTTGCTCAATATGAATGTTTAGGTTGAATAATGTGGAAACGTGTCTCAAAAGAGTGAGAAGTAAAGGAGAGCCAGGAGAGCGGATAGGATAAAAAATAATGCTTCTAAAAGACTGACTTAACTGACCAGTGGAAGGATGCAGCTGAGAAAGGAGAATGGAAGAGAAGTTCTAATCAAAGGTCACGTGAAGGGAGGAAATTAAAGTCTAGTTTTTTTTAAAAAAAATAGAAATGCTATTGTGGATGATAATAACTTCTGAGGAGATATTCATTGTCAATACAGAAAGAAATAAAATTTCCTCTCTGATTGAAGATAAAAATGAATGGTACAAGGGGTATCCTGTGAAAGAAAGGTGTAATCTTAGAAGGAGTTCAGACTGATGAATGTGTCTATAGATTTAATATAATAGGCCAACCTCAACATTCTCCCTGAATGTCACAATCAAATATTGAATACCTAAACCATTTTTACGTTTTGCTTTATTATTCTGTAGAGTTGAGCCAGTTTGTGTTCACTAAGATTTCAAAGAATTCTGCTTTAGCTTTAGCTTCTCAGATACACTGAATTAAAGAGGAATACAGCCCAGCCTCTCAGACACTCAGTCTCATCAGTGAGGTACCTTTTCCAGAGACCCTTGTTTAGCATATTTTAATGCTTATAGATATTTAGAAATTAGAAAAGATTAAGATTTGCTGAAATAAACACATACTTGGAAAATAGAGGTTTTATTTCTTATTTTTTTAGTTGCTTTTTAATTGCACATATACTTGATACAATACATCTGGAGTGTTTTAAAGCAAAACTCAGAATTTTTTTTTTTTACATTTTTTTTCCCTTTTTCTCCCCAAAGTTCCACGGTACATAGTTGTGTATTTTTAGTTGTGGGTCCTTCTAGTCATGGCATGTGGCACCCCGCCTCAGCATGGCTTGATGAGTGGTGCCATGTCCATGCCCAGGATTCGAACTTGCAAAACCCTGGGCCGCCAAAGCAGAGCGAGAGAACCCAACCACTCAGCCACAGGGCGGCCCCAAAACTCAGAATTTTAGCACTTCATTCCTATTTCTTCCTTCTTTCCTTCCTTTCTTTCTTTCCAATGGAAGAGAGCGGGAGTGCATGTTCTTCCTTCCTAACCAGGCCATTGACAAATGACTGTTTTATCCCTGCCTCTTTACTAAACATGTTCTCAAACCCCAGCACGTACCTCTTTAACTGTCTTCTAAGCTTGCCTCTAGTCTCCCTAAAATGTCCTGCTCTCCATTTATGTGGTGACAGTCAAGAAATAATGTACAACTGAAATCTCACATTGATGTGAACCATTATGAACTCAATAATAATAAAAAAAAAAAGGTACTGCTCCCTGCTCTCTTGAGTACCTATCACTTTAAATGTCTTCCGTCTGCCAGCTGTCTCCTCTACCTTGAGCACCTATCCCTTTAAATGTCTACCTTATCCTGGGCCTTGCCCTCTTTATTTTTTAAAAAATAAAACTCAGAATTTTATCACTTCATTTATGTCTCTTTCTTATTTAAATATTTGCTTTTTCTTTCTCTGGTGGTAGCATTTCATATTGTTTGAAGGAGAAATAATCCATTGATTTTAGTGGGTATAAATGTGAAATGGCTGGGCTCTGGATCAATGATTTGGTCATGGTTGTAAAGAAGAATAAATAAGTCTAAAAACAGTAAAACCATGGAATAGAGCACACCGGATAATTGGGTTTCTGATTAACTATGAGTTAATGAGAAGACACTTTCTGTTTGAAATCTCTCTAAATTGCCTCAGTGCATTTTCTTGCTTTAATAAGTAGTCTAATGAACATAATGAAGGCTTCTCTCACTGATTCAGCATCCTGCAGTGTCTCAGGATCATTACTCTGAACGTGATACATAATTCTATACTGTATTGTAGCTACAGAAGGGACAGGAGTTTAAGATGACTCCTGGACACTTCTATACTTTTAAAGATAAATCCCTGTGATCTGTGCATTTGATGGTATGTAAATTTACCTTAATTAATTAAGTAAATGCCTGTTACATATCATAGAATAATAGACTATTCAAGCCAGGAGAGACTTCAGAGATTATGAAATTCAACACCATTATTTAACAGATGGGAAAACTAAGACCAAGAAAATAACAAGGAGAATTAGCACAGTGAGACTACAATCAATGTCTCCTGATTGCAAATCCAGTGGCCCTTTGACTCTAACATGCTGCAACTTTCAAGTGATTTGGGATTCTTGTCATTTGTCTCCCTTCCCCCATGAAAGTGGAGTCCAATGGCACCGCTTGGCAAGCCATGCTGCGGCAAGGCGTCCCATGTATAAAATAGAGGACGATGGGCATGGATGTTAGCTCAGGGCCAGTCTTCCTCAGCAAAAAGAGGAAGATTGGCAGTAGTTAGCTCAGGGCTGATCTTCCTCAAAAAAAAAAAAAGTGGAGTCCATTCTCAGAACTGGTTACTTGGAATTTTTGAATGAATGTAAGCTTTACTAAAGTATAAGCTCTCTCAAGGCAGGGAATTTTATCTTTGTTGTTCATTGATGTATTCTTGATATCTAGAACAGTGCCTGTCCCTTAGAAGGCCCTCAATAAACGTTTGTTGAATGAAAGAATGAAATGAAATTGGAATATTTACTCTATACCAGATAACTTGATTTTAAGCTCACGGGCTACCTATGGCTCCATGTTAATCTATTCAGCCTTCATTAAAACTGACAGTATGCAGATTACTGGCTAGAATCACTATAATCACTTGGAATTCATAATTAGAAAAAGAAAGGAAAAGGAGAAATATTAAATAGTTGTTGTGGTAAAACATCATGACCTTTGTCTCACTTCGACAATGTATCTCAGTTTCAAAGAACGAGATTTTTGTTTTTTTTTTTTAAAATTTGCACCTGGGCGAAAAACTGTTTCCAATCCTTTTTTTTTTTTTTTCCTTTATTCCTTACCAACCCCCCCCCCCCCCTGGCCCCCCGGCACATAGTTGTATATCCTAGTTGCAGGTCCTTCTAGTTGTGGGATGTGGGACGCTGCTTCAATGTGGCCTGATGGGTGCCATGTCCACACCCAGGATCCGAACCCAACCACTCGGCCACAGAGCCAGCCCCTCAAAGACCAAGTTTTGAAGTGAGGAGCTCAGATATTAAATTTCAAAACACCCTTCAGATAGTGAAATGAATCAACAAAATAGAAAATGTCACAACTCAGCTTTGCAAAGCTGTTTGTTAAATATTAATTCTACATAATAATTAAACATCTCTTTAAACGAGGCAAAAAAAAGCCATCAAAACTGGGCAGAACAGCAATTTCTTGGACACTATACCCTGCGCTTATTATCAGAAATGCCCTTTGACTCTCAAAATTGGTAGGTATGCTTAATCATCTGATAAGTACTTCAGTGTTAAGAAATACCTTAGGGGCTGGCCCATGGCCAAGTAGTTAAGTTCGTGCGCTCAGCTTTGGTGGTCCAGGGTTCGCCGGTTCAGATGCTGGGCATGGACATACACACCACTCATCAAGCCATGCCGTGGTGGCGTCCCACATAGAAGAACTAGAATGACCTACAACTAGGATATACAACTATGTACTGGGGCTTTGGGGAGAAAAACAAGAGGAAGACTGGCAACAGATGTTAGCTCAGAGCAAATCTTCATTTAAAAAAAAGAAAGAAATACCTCAGAAACAAACCCAAGAATGAATGAATTGCAAAAACCTTCTACTTAAGGACCAATTAAAAATTTAACAGTGTAAACATCTAAGGTTATACGCATACACAGATATTTTTAGACTTGGAGTCATGGTTTCAATAATACAAAATTAGAAGATGGTACTTATCTACAAAAGTAGATCCATGTGTTATCATCTTTATATTCCAGAAAATGCTTTAGGTCACCAGAATTCTTGGAATTTTTTTTTCTGGAATCACCACTAAAGCACAAGTTCCTGGAAGCTGGGCATCGTATCTAATTCATATTTGTATCTGCAGTGCGTGGCACGCTGGTGGAAAACAAAAGGAATTTAATAAGTATCATTAAGTATTTGTTGAATGAATGAATATGAGGGACAGACTTAATGGCCCTCTTCTAAATTGTAATGCTAGATGGGAACATTAGTAGAAAAGAGTTTATGGTTATCCAGGAAAACTTAAAACTGGAGTGAAAGAGATGGGGAAAGATTGGAGGAAATGAAGACTGACTTGTCTTTTTGAAGCTCCAATCTTGGATATTTCTGAGCTCGCCTCTAAGCCCCTTAATCCTCATTATCGCAAATGTCGCTGGGAACAGAGCTTTGCGAAAAACACATATGCACAAAAACATGTTCGCTATTACCAAAGCACATCGAGAGGACAGTTTTCCTATAATTTCTTTATTCTTAATTTTGCCTAATTTCTGAACTAACGCACTTATTAAAGAGTCTCACACGTGCCATGGAGATATTGCTTTCTGGGTTGAAATTTTACTTTCTGCACCCTCAGCACTCAGATTTCTATTCAACTTTAACCTCTGAGCAAAAAGTTGTGTGGTGGGAGAGGTTACACGGTGATGAAATGATTGCACATAGAGAATGCAGGGCAGAGAATACTGTCCCCAACCCCTGAAAGCAGGAAGATCCAGCCTTTAGGAAGCAGCTGAGAACCGGCTAGCCAGGCAAGCATGCAGAGCGCGCATTCTCTTAACCGAAGCACTCTTCCGATCCAAGCTCACCTGGAGGTGAATTTGAGCCCTCGAGCTCAGGGTTGTTGCAAGGGTCCAGTTTTCTGTACCGAAAGCTTGGAAAGGCATTTTTCATGCCAACTTTTCCTGATCTTATAATTCTAGAAATTTCAAGATCAGGGACAGAAGCTGTCCTTTATCTTTCCATTTTTCTAGTTAGCCATTGGGCTGCATGTATAAACCTCCAGGAGTAAATGGCACTTTAGGTTAATGTTTAATTTATTAACTCTTAAGAAAGGAAGTGTCACCTTGCATTTTTGTTATTGACTGTAAGGTTTAAACATTTCACACAAATGGTTTTATTAGTTCCCCCAACATGCCTATAACTAGATAAGGGGCAAGAATGATGATACACAACAAATCAAATCTCTGAAACAAAAGAAGAGCTTAGCTAATTATTAATCCCAATTTCTCAGTGTTGTTGTTGTTGTTTTTAAATATTCTTTGCTCTCTCCTCTGGATTGCTTCTTTGCAGAGGAGAGGTTAAGAAGCTTCCAGAAACGTCCTAAAATTTCTCAACAAAGCTTTATCTTCTTGCTATTTGATTGAGGACATTAAGAAAAATCTATAAGAGGTAGAGTTCCACTGGTTAACTAAATCCTGACAGTAATTCTTTGACCTTCTTTTTTTTGCCAACAAAGATTTGCCCTGAGCTAACATCTGTTGCCGTATTCTCCTTTGGCTTGAAGAAGATTAGCCCTGAGCTAATGTTGTTACCGAACCTGAAGTGAATTCGCTCACCCGTTGTGCAGCAAGCCAATCTCTGACACCGGGGGTGGTGGAAGAAAGTAGGAATTTTATTTTTTTGCACAGCGCTGAGCAAGGAGAGAGGGCAGCTAACGCTGAAATCCCAAACTCCCCGAAAAGCTAAAAGGAAGGGTTTTTATTTGGGGTTTTAGGTAGGGGAGGCGGGAGCATATGGCCTTTCTGGTCAGAGCTTTCCCACCAGCTTGTCTTTGGCCTTGAGACTACTTGCAGAGAGGAGGGAGCCCGTGACCTTGCTGGTCAGCAGCTTTCCCACCAGCCCGTATCCCTTTGTGGGGAGGAGATGGTCCAGGTGCTTGTCCTTGATGGTGTCTGTCTCCATGGAGGATAGTGGATTCTGGAGGCAGGAAGCCAGAGAGTAAGCAGGGAATGACTGTTTTGGTTTTAACCCCATATATTCTGGGTTTAATGTGGGGAAACTGATACCAGGGTCGGTATCAATATCTGTGCCAATCTTCCTCTATTTTTTATGTGGGTCACCACCACAGCGTGGCTGCTGATGAGTGGTGTAGGTCTGCACCTGGGAACTGGGACCAGGGTGCTGAAGTGGAGCACACAGATATTAACCACTAGACCACGGGGCTGACCCCTTGATCCTCTTTAAAGGTGAGGATTAGGGCTGACCTATGGCAAAATGGTGAATTAATCAAAGCTGTCTACCCTACGCTCCTCCCACATATAGGCACTCACCCTGGAGACCTCCTCCTTAGCCCTGAATCTCCATGTTACCTCCCCATCAAGAGCTCAACTACACACATGCTCTATGCTCTTTTTTTTTTAATGCAAGTTCTCTGTTTTATCCTCTCTGGAGCAAACATTGTTTTTAAAGATGACAATTAACTAATCTGATAAATTAATTAATGAGCTGCTTACATTTGCTAAATCCATTTTCTCTTTCCACTTTCACCTTAATTCTTTATTCTAGCTTTTGCCCAATGTCTGTATAGACGCTGGTTATCAATTACCTCCATCGTGTGAGTGCTCAGAAGCATTGGACACTGTTGACGACTCGCTCTTTCTTAAACACTGCCCTTCACACTCAGACTCCATTTTCTCCTGGTTTTCCCCCTCCCTAGGCCACTCTGGCCACTCCTCAAACTTCTTTGCTGGCTGCTACTCCTCTGCACAACTCTGAAATATTACTTCCTCAGAGTGCCCTTCTAGGGTCTCTTTTCTTATTTTAAACTTTCTAATTAGGCTATCTCATGTCCTCCATGGCTTTGATTGCCTTGTCTATGCTCAAGACTCCCACATCGGTCCAGCCCAACTCTCTCTCCTCAGGTTTAGACTTGTATTTCCAATTGCTTCCAGGACATGTTCCCTTGGATGTTTCACAGGTACCTGCAACTCACCATGGTTGAAACTCATCCTCCAAACTTCTTTCTCCTCCATGTCCCTAACTCAGGGAATGGTACCACTATAAACCCATTTGCTTATAACCAAAAACATAATTTAACCTACAAATAGTTTTTAAGCCCCGTTATGTACCACACACCATGCTAGAGTATGTGCACTATGGATAAGGTGTTGAATAAGATTGGTCTCTGTCCTTGGGGTGCTTATCATCCAGTGGGGAAAGGCAGACATTAAATAAATAATTGCACAAATAATTAGTCATAATTGTTACAAGCATTACCAAGGAAAAGACAAGGAATCATCTTGGACTCTTTCTCCTTCCTACATTGTACCACCTATCAATTCTAACTCCTAAATATCTCTTCAGTTTGTCCTCTTCTCTCCATGCCACTGCTGCCAATATCTCTCACTTGGACTACTTAAGAGCCTCCTAACAGGTTTCCCCACGTCTGCCCTTGCACCTGCAGTCTATTTACCACATTATATCCATAGTGATCTTTTTAAAAGTGCAAATCTGTATGTCACTTCCCTGTTTAAAACCCTTCAGTGGGATAAAGGACTGAATGGCTTACAAGGCCCTCTATGCCTTGCCCTTCCCTACTCATAAATTTACCTTATCTCTGGTCACCCTTCCTCCTTGCTCTCTACTCCCATGATACTCTACTTTTTGAGCCCTAGCACGTTCCTTCCCTCTGCCTAGAGCTCTCTGCTGCCCCTCTCCCTTCTCCCATTAACCTTTCACTTAAGTACTGTAGTCCCTTCTTATCCACAGTTTTGCTTTCCGCGGTTTCAGTTACCCGCTGTCAACTGCATTCCAAAAATAAAAAATGAAAAATTCTAGAAATAAACAATTCGTAAGTTTTAAATTGTGTGCGCCATAATGAGTAGCATGATGAAATCTCAAACCATCCTGCTCCGTCCTGCCCAGGACACGAATTATCTGTTCGTCCAGCGTATCCACACTGTATACGCTACCTACACGTTGTTTACTTAGTAGCCGCTCAGTTACCAGATCCGCTGTTGCAGTGACACAGTGCTTGTTTTAAAGGAACCCTTATTTTACTTAATAATGGCCCTAAAGCCTAAGGGCAGTGATGCTCGCAATTCAGATATGCCAAAGAGAAGCCTTCAAGTGCTTCCTTTAGGTGAAAAAGTGAAATTTCTTGACTTAATAAGGAAAGGGAAAAAATTGTATGTTGAGGTTGCTAAGATCTATGGTAAGAATGAATCTCCTATCCATTAACTGTGAAGAAGGAGAAAGAAATTGTGCTAATTCAGCTGTCGTACCTCAAATGTGTATGTATGAGGAAAAAGATAGCGTACGTAGGGTTTGGTACTATCCCAGGTTTCAGGCATCCACTGGGGGTCTTGGATGTGTCCCTGCTGGATAAGGGGGTGGGGGGCTACTGTAATTCCTGTTTTCTTCAAGTCCCCAGAAAGTTTATTCAGCTTAGCTCTCCATATTACACCCTCTCCAAGCCCCCTGTGGTTTCTGTTTTGTGACGTTCATCACTTTTGTACTGTGGTTCTCCGTGAGGTCAGGCACCATGTCTGTCTCTTCACTGCCTTCTCCCTCTTGGTACCTAGCCCAGGGGTTGTATTCAGTAGGTATTTGTTGAACTGAACTTTTGCATAAGCCATGAATGGGAGATGTTTAAAGGACTCGCTCTTTAAAGCCTGCTGGTTTTTGGGCAATAGATGTGCATTTAAATGAAGACTTCCTGGAAACTGCATCCAGTTTTGTTTTTGTTTGAGTTCCCTAAATGTGTTACAAATCATGTGAATTTCAGGGCACACAGAAAGGGAGAACAGAGAACGACAGATCAATGGGGAATATTTTTTCCAGCAGATATTTGGGACCTCACAGTAGCCCTCAAGTCGCACTGTGTAGGCACGAATTCCACCTCTACTTTCTATACAAAAGGCGGGAGCTAACCAAGTGAAAGTAATAGAGAGGAGATGGTGATAGGCTTGACCCTGCTAATATTTTACCCTAGTTCAGCAAAGCGTTTGCCATATGACCTAGAGAAATCTCTTTCTCAGCTTTTTCACATTAAATGAATATCACAATACAAGCTTACCTTGGCAATGAGGGAAAAGAAAAATAATTAAAAGTTAGCGTAAGAAGTAAACGCTTAGGGGGCTGGCCAGGTGGCGCAGTGGTTAAGTGCTCACGTTCCTCTTCGGCGGCCCAGGGGCTGCCAGTTCGGATCCCAGGTGTGGACATGGCACCACTTGGCAAACCATGCTGTGGTAGGCATCCCACATATAAAGTAGAGGAAGATGGGCACGGATGTTAGCTCAGGGCCAGCCTTCCTCAGCAAAAAGAGGAGGATTGGCAGCAGATGTTAGCTCAGGGCTAATCTTCCTCAAAAAAAAAAAAAAGAAAAAGAAGTAAACACTTATCCTAGAAGAAGTTTTCTAATGTTGAATTAATATTAATCCAGATTATTCTCATATTCACCATAATGAAAGTAAATCAGAATTGCTCTTACTCTCCCCCTTCCTCTACCTGTTTCCCTCCCCTCCTCTTCTTTCCCTTCCTTCCCTTCATGAACAATCAAGCCAAAAGCCGTTAGGTAAGCAAGTCAGGTGTCTTCACGGTGGGAGTGGTTGGGGGCAGTGGTGCCTCAGGTAGGGTGTTGGAGTCTAAGCAGGTGTGGGGGGTGTCCATGCAGGGGGCTGCCTGACGCAGGGTGTTGGATCCCAAGTTCAGCGAGAAAGGCATCCATTTGCTGAGAAATGGGCTATTTAAACAGTTTCAAAGTATTTCCCCACAGAATAATTATTGAATGCTACCCTTCCTTCACCACCCTAACCAAGGGAACAGTTAACATCCCTAATAGTGGGACAAATCTAAGTCATGTGCCACCTGAAATGACGCAATGAGAACACAGCATAGCACTCTGTGACACTACCATCAAAGGTGCAGAACCTGAATCTAATCATGAGGAAATACTAGACAAACCCAAATTGAAGGACATTCCAAAAAGTAAGTGGCCTTTAGTCTTCAACAGTGTCAAGATTATGAAAGTCAAGAAAAGAGTGTTCTAGATTGAACAAAACTAAGGAGACATAACTCATGATAAATCATACAATTCATGATTCCAAATTGGATTCTTCTGCTAAAATGGGCATTATTGGGATACTTGAATGGAGTCTGAGAATTGATGATTGTGCTGGGGTTATATAGGAGGATGCCCTTGCATGTTGGAAATACACACTAAAAAAATGCATAGGGGATGAGGCATTGTACTGGCAACTTTCAAACAGCTCAGAAAGAGAGAGTTCTTTATACTGTACTTCCAACTTCTCTAGAATTTAAGATTGCTTACATAAAAAAGATAACATCTAAAGTTGATAAATTATTAAATAGAAGTAAAAACATAATTTAGGGCTATTGACGTAAATGCTGGAAGCGGTTCAAAAAGGTTGCCTCTGAAGAGCAGTCGCATTGGGAGGGAGCGTTGACTTCCCTTTGTAAACTAGTCCTTACTGTTTGATCTACTTTATGTACATGCATTACTTTAATAAAAATAAACGAAAAAATCTGAAAGTTAGCATACATCTGGACTCCATACATCAGGAGCCCTGCCCTGAGCGCCAGGCTTCAGGGCCTCCTTTGACCTTCTTTCAGCTTGTGGAAGCATCCATGGGACCAGCGAGATGTCTCCACCCTGAATCTGTGTTCACCTGCTCCTAGACTAAGCTCTGAGGACCTGCAACCCCAGCATTTCCTGCCCAGATGGCCCCAAGCCCTCTCCCAGAGCTTGCGTGGGCCTCTTCCCTGAGTCTGTCCTCTAAGAGTGGACTGTACCACCTGTGCCCACATCACCAGACCCCCAGGGTTGGCTCTTTGAAGTGTGTGTGTCACAGAGTTCACCTGATTGAGTGAGAGGACCCTCCCTCCCAGTGTGGAACAGAGCTGGGGTAGGGAGAGAAAAGCACGAGAGGCTCGGGGCTGGGGGCAGCTCCTCCTGCACCAACACTTTCTGGTAGGGAACTCTGAGGCGGCTGAGAATTCTAAATCCAAATCTGGCCATCTAGAATAGAAAGGCATATGTGTCAAGGCAAAAGGAAAGAATCTATCTTTATCCTATTTTGCTTAAGTTTGTTAGCATGATTTATAAGTTTTAAATAGTTAAGCACAGTGTGTGGGCCTTCATTTGTTCTCTTGCCATAGCTCTGCAAATGTTAAGGGCAAACCTGTTGAAAATCCTCCCAGTAACTTTTGTTCCCATCTTAGCACTTTTAAAAAAGAAATTAGGAAACTGTGGACCTGTCTCTGGAGCTGTCCGTGTCTTTCATGGCAATATTTTGAACGGCTTGTAAGCATTTCGTAAGCCAAGTTGGCACAAGAATAATTCAGCTATGGGAAAAACCAAACGTTCCAAGCAGCCACTTTAGAGAACCCAAAGGTCAGTGACTGGAGATGACATGACCCTGTTAGAGCCACAGCTCCCTCTAACAGTTCAGGGTGAGCAGGTCACTGTCTTAACTATTCCGATTGACCCTAACTGCTCTGGTTGTATGTGACCTTTGAAATGATTTACCTTGTTCTACAACAACAAAGATATCATGTTCACTTCACTGGAGATTCATATTTTCAAACTGGCCCAAGTTTGTATTTTTGTAAAAAGTTTGAATTTGAAACTACTCTGATTCTCTCTCTCTCCTTTCCTTCTCTCCTTTCTTCCTGCCTTCCTTCCTGAAAACAGGGTACATATTTGTTCCCAGAAAAAGAAAGTTGCTGAGAATTTCTTTTGTCCTGGAAGGTAAACAAGCTTTTTTTTTTTTTTGAGGAGGAGGATTAGCCCTGAGCTAACATCTGCTGCCTATCCTCCTCTTTTTTGCTGAGGAAGACTGGCCCTGAGCTAACATCTGTGCCCATCTTCCTCTACTTTTTTTTTTATATGTGGGACGCCTACCACAGCATGGCTTGCCAAGCGGTGCCATGTCCGCACCCAGGATTCAAACTGATGAACCCAGGGCTGCCGAAGCAGAACATGTGAACTTAACTGCTGTGCCAACAGGCCGGCCCAAACAAGCTTTTCATAGGGAGGAAGGTAGACTAACTTATGGACCTGGAGTCCATGACTTTGACTTTTCATCCCATTTCCAAAAGAGTCCCCTCATGTGCTCTTAAGCAAGTTCTGGAGCTTCTTCACGCCTCTTTTTCTTAATCTTTAGCTCACAGAGCTGATACTTCTCTCATACTGCCCAGAGGAGGTGAGCATCTGCATTAACTGAATAAGGAAAGAAAAGTACAAAACGTCATGTGAATATGTTTTATTCATAAGAAATCTTATGAAAGCAGAGTCCAGCGAAGAAAGAACTATTGGTCACAGAGGGTATTTTTTTCTAGGCACACCCACATACTGACAACAATCTCAGCCAGTTGTGTTTTCTCTGATTACAAAGAGGTAACAGACAAAAAACTCTGGCTGCACCAGAGTCCCACTTCACATAAAAGAGACATTTTTGGAGGCAAGACTCATGGGTAGCAAGACTGAGGGGTAGTCACAAGGACAAAGGTCCCTTCCAGCTGTAAGAGTCTAGAAGTTTAATTTTTTTGAGAGTTTGAGCATAGGGATGCTCAGCTGAACAGGAGAAGCACTCCACTTATCTATGTTAGCTTCAAAATTCTGGCAAAGGCCAGTTTGTCTGAGATTGAATTTTACACTTTACCTTAATCTAGGCTTAAGTCGGTTGCTGCTGCACAGGATTGCAAGTATAGGATTTTAAAAAATGTATTAGCTTTGGTGGATGAATACAAAAGATGGGAAGGTGTACCTTTTACTGACATTGAGAAAAGCTTGACCAACACCTTTTCCTTTTATTGAATCTCTCATTCAATTACCAGGCTAGGGAGAGGGAAGTATAGATTTTGAAAGCCAAAGACAATTGAAGATCAGCCCTTCAGTGTTACATCAAGAACAGGGCTATGAGCCGTCCAGTGTCTATTTCTTTCCAGACAAAAGGTGGAAAGGGACGCATATACTGAAAGCTGACAGAGGAGTTTATGTCGCACAAAATGGAAAGGGAGAATTACTGACAGAAGGAGCAGAGGCAGCTGCCATTCATTCCTGCCCTAAGTAGTCATTCTGCCCCCTGGCTGGCACCAGCCTATCACCACAGAATCTTAGAGCCTACACCTGGCTGGAGAGACTCACCATCCTCTTTATCTCACGCTACATCCTTACAAAGTCCCTTAGTGAATAAAATGCTGTAAAGAGCTTCACTTTCTTCATACAAGTCCAGTAGCTGACAGAAGTGTTATACTCATCTTAAAGTCTGGAAACACACTCGTAGATTGTGTGTACTGGTTCCCCGGCACCAGAGTGCAAAGAGCGAATTCCTGTGCGTTTCCTCCTGATTCTCGTGGTAACGAAATCATTGTAAAAATAGTTTTTTCTGTGATATGTTTAAAGAAAATAAAAAATGCCACAGTTGTTATTGCAGATGTCTTCATGAAAAGAATCTGTTTTTCCTAGAATCTCCCATCTTGGTCCTAAGACTGGATGCAAATGGAATTCCCCTTGTGAAGGAATCTAAAGATTCTTACTGTGATATGCGATTGCTTGCCTCTTATCTTCCTCGATGAAAGAGCCTCATTTCCCAATGCAATTCTTTGTAAGGGCTCCTAGGGGAGACCTGTGAGTAGATTTTGACTCCAAATCCAGCTTTCACAGATATCTCCAAGCCACTAGTGTTGCTCAGGTGGCAACAAACAATCAGAGGGACATCTTTGGTATCTGCCCTAGCTCTCTGCCAACCTAAAATCTGGGAAAGTTGCAGATTCGTTTTTAACACAGAGGATTTATAAATCAATATGGAAGTATTTTCACCTCAGTTTCCATAGCTTTCTGATTTCAACTACGTACAAAAAGCTATGAAAAAAACTATTTCAAACACGTCTGTTAGTTAATAGCTAGTATGTATTTCTCACAAAATCCTGGAGCAGAGTCAAACTCTCTATTTCAACATGGAGTGGTGGCTCAGTTTGGAAAAGAAGGAAGAGGATTCATTACAGAGAGAGTCAAAAGCCAGCAGCTTCCAACCTAAATTGCTTCCAACATCATTGCCCCATTGTTATACCAAAGAGGTATGCAAGTATTTTTCATTCTGCTGATGGGCGCAGCGGCAATGAATTAATGTTGGCAAGATTGTTTGACATGAGAATGTAGAGTTTATTAAAGAAGCAAGAAACAGAAGACTAGAGAAAGCTCTCTTGATTGGCCAGATTTTACAATGTTACATAACATGGTTTTTGCACCAAGGGAATTGGGCAGGTGACTTTAAAGAGAGTTTGTTTGTTTTTAGGTCTTCCTCCTACTTTGACAATAGCAAAAAGCAGCCTGATTTATACTTAGAATGTTTGAAGCATCAGGCATCTGGGAGAACTGGAGCCAAATGTTGGAGCTCCTCCTCCTTTGTTTTAGTCTTTCATTCAGCAAGCATTTACTGAACACATAATGTGTGTCAGCAATATTCCAGGCTTTATGGGAGGTATAAAGATATCTAAGAGGGCAACACCTTCCACTAATGAGTTTATAATTTAGTAGAAGAGGTAAGATATACATATACAATTATCTATAATACAAGACAATGTAATACACCTATAAGAAAAGTGCAAAGTACTTTCCTGGAGTGTTTGGGACGTTTTGTGGGGAGTTGGCCTTTGAGCTGGTCATGAATAGGATGAGATCTTCCAAGCAGAGATAACTGCCTGGGTGAAAGCCTGGTCAAACTCCCTCCTCTGTGAAGTCCTCCCTAGCCCTCTCCCCACTCCTTTTCCTTCCCCTGTCCCAGTTGGAGGCAGATTTGCGTGCTCCTTCTGCCTTACTGCATACTGTCATTTGTACAGACTTCACTGTGACAATTATATTCTAATCGTTTGCAAGTCTGTCTCTCCAGGAAACTATAAAGTCCTTTAGGACAGGAGCCGTGTCTTTCATGTTTGTTTTCCTAACATTTGGCAGGGTTTCTGACATAGGGTACCTAATCAATAAATACCGAGGGAGAAGGGAAATCAATTACAGAATACATTTGGGGATCAGTGAGTACTACAATCTGGCTGGAATCAAAGAGTCATGAAGGAGAGCAGTGGGAATTAAAGCTACAAAAGCAGGTTGGAGAGTAGGTCCAACGCGATCAAGTGTTGGTGAGTAAGTGGAGTAACAGGAACTCTCCTACACTGCTGGTGAGGCTGTAAGTGGGTGCAACCATTTTGGAGAACAATTTATCAACATCTAATAAAGTCAAAGATGCTCATATCTTGTGACCCATAAATTCCAATTCTAGAGAAACTCTTGCTCATGTATACAAAGAGACAGATATAGAATATTCATAGCAAATAATTGGAAACAAACTCAATGTCCATCAGCAGGAGAATGGATGAATAACAATAGATGTATCAATAATGAATAATGAATAACAATGATGTTAGTTATATATAATGAATAATAATGTATCACTATAGCTATATCAACATGGGTAGATATTATAGATATAATATTGAGTGGAGACAAAAACCTACGGCTGCAGGGGAATTCCTGTATTATCTTTTACATAAAGATTAAAATACTGTAAAATAGTACTATGTGTTGTTTAGGGGCGTATATATGCATATACAAATGCCTGGGCAGGATGAACACCAAATTCAGGACAGTAGGGAAGGAGATGTGATCAGGGAAGTTTATGAAAGGTGTTTGACTCTGCAGACCATGTGCCATTTGTTAAATTTGATACAGGGTGTATGGATGTTTTGTTGTGTTATTTTTAATGGAGTCCATATATCTTAAATATTGCATAAAACATTTTTTTAAAAGTTAACTGGACTCATATTATGGCAAGGCTGGAATATAATGCTAAGGAGTTTAGACATTGTTTGGTAGTTAACAGAGAACTCTTGCAGGCTCTGGCACAGGAAAACAGGAAAGAGATATCATCATAGGTTTGCTTCAAGTCAGCTTAGGCTAGATAGATCGAAAGACAAAATAGATTTCCTGTTGGTTCTTTCTCTGGAGAACCCATACTAACACACCTACTAAATAAAATGGGGTTTTATTTTCATGAGCTTAATTTGCTCACATTTCAGAAACTCTTCAATTTATTATCTGCTTTTGATGAATCATAAAATATTCTGAAATGCAACTCTGAGAGAGTGTCCTAAGAAGGCAGTGTGGTGTGCAGAAGGGGCTTGTTCTTGGGAGTCAGACTGACATGGATTGAATTCTGGCTGTGCCATTTATTAACAGTGTGACTTTACACAAGTCATTTAATCTTTGAGATTCAGGCTCCTTATTTGAAAATGGAACCAGTCCCGTATGTCTCCTTGGGCTGTTGTGAGTATCAACAGGTCAAGCACCAGCATAGTGCTGGGCACATAAGTACTCACTTAAAGTTAGTTTCTTTGATTGTGGCCCTGAACAGAAGAACATTACTTGTCCATCTGGTGATGAAGCCAGCCTGCAAGAATGTGGGATGGGGCTTAATGAGTTGGTGAATGGGAATGGTAGGGTCAAACTAGCTTGCCTCAGTATACCCCAAAGTAAATCTAAAGTCCAGGATAAGTTGAATATGTCCTCTCTAACAAAAAAAAAATGTGGGCTTTATCACTCATTTATCATTAAAAATGTCATGATAATACCATGATTTTCCTTATAATTTTAGTAATCTTAGAAGCTCATGGGTACTAGCTTCTGGAAAAGAATGAGGTCCAGCAATTTCCCATTATTCCCACACACAAATGGAGAAGTTGAGATCTGAGAATGGCATCTTACCCAAAAGAATATGGCAAGTCAGCACCAATGTTCAAATATCTCTCCAGGCACATAGGCAGCCAGTGATGTCAGGTTCTCTGTAGAGTTACATGCCAGGTGCAGTGGAGGTGTAAAATAAAGAGAAGACATTGGGCTACCTTCAATGGAAGAATAAAGAGAGGATAAAATTTGTGGAAAATATGTAGAAACACATCCCATTAGGAATATACATATTTATGATTGCAATTCCTTCAAGTCTTTGCTGAAATTTTACTTTCTCAATGCCAACTACCTTGATCACACTGTTGAATACTGCAGCCTAGCCCCCTGCTCATTACTTCTGATTTTCCATTTCCTGCTGCAATTTTTACCTTACCAATATAATATCTATGATATAGTCTACATATTTAGGTTTATTTTTTATTACCTCTCCCTCCACATAAACACTAGAGTATAAACTCCATAAGTGTAAGGATATTCTGTTTTGTTCACTGATGTATCCCAAGTGTGTAAATGGAGGCTAACATATATATGAGGCACTCAACAAATATGTGCGGGATAAACAGGTTCTGAGAAACAACAGGAGAATTTCAAGATAAAGAAGACATTTTGAAGACATGCATTTGCTCCCTCCAGAAACCCTAGAAAAATAACAGTAAAGGGATTTTTAAAGAGACATAATCCCACAAGATCAAAAAGAATGGGAGAAGAGACCACAATAAGACTTTGGAAGCTGGAAAACAGATGGATGAGTGATAACTGCCTTAGTAGACTCTGGGAAGCTGAAGCTTAAGCAGGCAATGGGGATAGCCAAGAATCAAAGCAATTTACACTGAAGACCACGCAATGGCTCCAGATTTGGTGGAACCAGCTACCTTTTTGGAAGAGGGGGGATGAAGGTATGGCTTAGAAGAGGTTAATTGTTCTGTTGTGAGGAGATCCCCCCAACTCCCGGCAAAACACCAGAGGTTTACCCATTGGAAGGAGCAAAATCAGAGATCTCTTGGGGCCGGCCCTGTGGCCAAGTGGTTAAGTTCGCGCGCTCCATTTCAGCGGCCCACAGTTTCACCATTTAGGATCCTGGGTGTGCACATGGCACTGCTCATCAAGCCATACTGTGGCAGCATCCCGCATAGCACAACCAGAAGGACCTGCAACTAGAATATACAACTATGTACTGGGAGGCTTTGGGAAGAAGAAAAAAGAAGAAGAAGAAAAGATTGGCAACAGATGTTAGCTCAGGTGCCAATCTTTAAAAAAAAAAAAAAAAAGATCTCTTGACTGGGGAAAACCAGATTCAGTTAAAGGCAGAGTTATTGTATCAGTCCTGGTGCAGCCAGGAGATAGAAACTACCCAGTATTATACAAAAAAGTGGAGGTTAAGTAGAATATTTACATACTGAAAGTTAGACTCTTTAGAGAAGGTTAGACCTTTCTCTTTCAGCCTCTAAAATGCTGGCAGCCAGTCCTGAACTATTCAGGAAGGACACTGGAGGAAGCTTCTTTGCAGACTCTGACAGCCTAAAAGGAAAAACCTGTGATACTGATATTGCAAATGACTCAAAGAAACAATCTGGTTAGGTACACAGAGATCTCCTTACACTGAGTGTGTCCTATCACGTGCTCTGAGCCTCCAGTTGGCTTTTTGGTGCCTCACGATTAGACAAGAACAGACAACCAAGGATCATCAGTTATCTGTGGACACAAATCTGACAAAATAGAAAAGAGGAAAACAAAACCGCAACTTGGAGAACAGGACACTGTGCAGGGAGAAGATGAATAGTCCCTCAAGCTATCACTAATATTCTTTTTTGTGTGTGTCTGAGGAAGCTTGGCCCTGAGCTAACATCTGTTGCCAATCTTCCTCTTTTTGCTTGAGGAAGATTGGCCCTGAA